>NC_141551.1:5592500-5810000 GCF_021556685.1 Rattus norvegicus | reverse complement strand
ATTTATTCATTTTCCATTTCTAATGGATTTGTTGCATGGTTTAGTTCATTACCTACTCAGTCATAAGTGTACTTGCCAGTGTGGGCACTGTTCAACATGGATACAGTCTGGACTAAGTACTGTCTATACAAGATGAGCGAAAGCTTTGTCTACCCAGGGAGAGAAGGGCACAGCCACTTGAAGAAAAGCACAAATGGGGGACAAAGATGGGCTCCTGTGGTGTGGAGATGGGCAGGGAGAAACTCATCCAAGAAAAGTGTTGACTTGAGTCTTGTAACAGGTACTTAGCAGGTCAGTGAGTTCTTATGCAGAGCGATTGGGAGAAGCATTCCAGGTAGCGCAGAGAAGCATACACTGAAAGCCAGCAGTTACGTCTGGCTTAGCATTGGACACTCATTTGGTTTCATATCGATGGAGAGAGTGTGGGTGTTGGTGAAGACATCTTCCATGCCCTACTTAGGACCATATTTATTATTTAGGTGATTGGAATTTTTCTTGCTTGGTTTTCAACAAAGCTAAAGATTCTTCATTTTCTTTGCCACTCTGGATACCAATGTCTTGTTCCAGGATCAGATTCAAATAAACATTGTGTTTATGTGGAACATCTCTTTACTTTTCTTCGGACTTGGATGATTCTTCGCTCTTTCCTTGTCTATGACCTTCGACCTTCGCATGTCCCATGAGTGTGAATATCCTGCGATTTGGACACTGTTTTGTGGTACTCAGCTGGCATTACAGATGTTCGGAGAGGATAACAGGTGCTTTTTTTCCATTGCTGTGATAAAAGCAACTTAAGGGAAAAAGAAATTAATTCGGCTCACAGTTTGAGCGTTCATCATGGTGGGAAAAGCATGGTGCTGAGCAAGGCTGTAGCTGTGGCAGCATGCAGGTTCAGAACCCGGATGCATATAAATTTTGGTGTTTAATTTTCCTTCTTTCCTTCCCTTCTTTCCTTCCTCCTTCTCTCTTTCCTTCTCTTCCATTAACCCTCCCTCTGTCCAAGAATATGAAGGACTGGAGTCTGTGGTGAGGAACCTAAGGGACCTAGCTCACATATGTGTGGATTGGGAAGCAGAGAACTAGATATGTTGGCTTTCTCGCTTTTCTCTTCTTCAGTCTGGGTCCTCATCCCATAGGATGGTGCCACGCACATTCAGGACAAGTCTTCCCACCTCATTCAAGCTCTCTGGAAGTGCACCTCATGGCATGCTCGGAAGTGTGCCACCAGGGTGACTTCAAGCCTAGTCAAGTAGACAATGAGGTTTAATGGAGGTAAAATGCTCCACCCATGCACTGTTTTAGGAAAGGCTCAGACCAGCGTTTGTTTTGTGCTGCTGACCTTGACTCCTAGGTTAGTGGTACTCTAGGCAGATTTCTCTATGGGGGCTCATTATTTCTCCCTCTCACACTGCATTCTTCTGAGCATGTCACCATGCCAACACCCCAAGTAAGGAGACTTAAGCTCTACCTCCTACAGGGAGGACTACCAAAGATTTGCTGGCCATGTGTCAAAGCCGCTACAGCCATGAATTAATACATGCTATAGAGAAGATAATTCAAGATAACACAAGTATCTTGCTTCTCTTCGAACTTTTACCTTTTAATTTTAATATTTATCTGTAGGATTTGCATTGCTACAGCATTCTGGTGGTGATGTCATATTGTCTCATTGCTGTCCCGTTTGTTATCAGGAATTCTTTCGTAGGGCAGACTTATTCCTTTTCCACCCCTTATTTGGTTGTCCAGTTGCTTGTTTGTGCACCACCATTGATAGTGTACTGTGTTAGAACAATATTTGTGCTCTCAGATTGCTTTGTGTCCTGTGTCATAGTTACATGTTCCTGTAACTGTGAGCTTAAACATATCGTGTACATTGAGCACTTCCAAGATGCCCTTGACCCACATGGTATTACACTGGCTTCAGCTCTGGCATGGGCTATTTCTCTAGAAACTCTTGGCCTATTTATTGAAGAATGATACTTAAGATCAAATATCGTTACTAAGTGGACTGCTGCTACCCACCACCTCTAGGATGTTAATAGAGGAATAATGTAACTGTAATTAGAGAATGCTTTGATGGTTGACTGTCTTGGCAACAACTGAGGAGGCGTTGACCTTGGCTGTGGCAGCACTGACAGAAAGATCTTGAGGAATTTCAGTGGCTTGGACTGTTCTATGTCCTACTGTATTATTCGTGGGCTATGACCTTTGGACAATATGTATAACACTGGACAGGTTGTCCAACCTTTCTCCACCTTAGTTTTCTTACTAACTGCATTGTGGGAATTATATGAAGTAAATGTGAAAGTCCTTGTTGATTTCAAATCACTGTCCCTGTGGGAGGAACCTGATTTTAATATTCTTCAGCTCCTTCTAGTCCTTAGTGGTAGTAAAAAGCCATATTCCTTAAGGGGTCAAAGGAACATGGGATCCCTTAGAAAAGACAAACAAAGAAGGCCCAGGGGATCAGTAACGGTCACACAGACAGTCCCAGTGTAAGCCAGGAGTCTACAGCCCAGGAGCTGGGCAGAGCCACAGAGAACAACCAAGGCAAGAACAAGCAGTGAGGGCTGACAGGAAGGAGGCTGGGGAGCCTTGGTCCGGCATCGTCTGCAGGGTCAGTCTTTGAAGTTGCTGTGGGACAGCCTCATTCCCAGGTGTGGATGCCTGAAGTTGGGAGGTGAGAAAGTCTTGGTTCCCAGCATGTGGTGCTGCTAAAGGTGGTGGAATTAGACAGTGAGGCCTAGAGAGGAAATATGTCACTGGGGATGTATTGGGATCCCAGGTCCTTCCTCTCCTTTTGCTTCCTGGCTGCTACAGAGTGAGTGGCCTTGTTCCACCACCGTGTTCTGCCTTGTTTTAGTCCAGAAAGAATGGAGGAAAAAAAGAAACCTCAGACCAAAATCATAACCCAAAGTGAATTTTTCCTCTACAGCCTTGGAACTCTGTCCTACAGCCTTTATCTAAGTAGTTCTGTGGAACAGGCTCACGGTAGACCTTTGCTTTCTCTGATTATGTTTCTTTTCTCTCTCCAGGGTAACGTTTCTTTCTTCTGCACCTCCTCCTTACCTCAGTCCCCCATGGGGCTCACTTCTTCACTCCTGTGTGTTGTTCCCACTCTCCTGAATGGCAGCTGAGTGTGTTGGAAGCAGAGTGGGGGAAACCCTATCATTAGCTTTCTGTCCTTAAGACAGAATAATCACATCAGAATAATCTACAAAATAATCACACCACTTCAGGGTTTTCCTGAACAATCCTATGGATGAATCAGGATAACAGAGATACTCCTATCTTTTGTCCAACTTAGTTTAGCATGTATATCTTTCCAGAGGAGAAAGAAGCATTATTATTGTCTAAGAAATCTATTATTTCTCAAGAATAATATATTAGCTAGTTATAGGATATTGTGTGACAAAATGACTTAAATGCCACTTATAAACCACAGAAACGTATCTCTCACAGTTCTGAAAGCTGGGAAGGGCAAGATATGGGATTGGGAGGGACGCCCATTCTTTTCTCCTTGCTTCCTTGCTTCCTTTTCCTTTCTTCCTCCCTCCCCCCTCCCCCTCCCTCCCCCTCCCTCCCTCCTTCCTTCTTTCCTTCCTTCCTTCCCTCCTGTGTCAAAGCAAGGCTCGGTTCAGTCTATCCAACGTGAATGCCATGTCTAATATATGGACATAGAATAAAATTGCAGGTGGTAATCTAAGAAGAGACTCTGGTTAGGGCAGAGAGGTGTGCATTCTCAGTATCACTGATATCTAGAAGGCTGTTGTTGAGAGGAGACATGGTCATTAGAGAAAGAGGTGGGCTATGACTGCATGGGACAGGACCCAGGTTCTGCAAGTGTCAGAAACTACTCCTGGCAGGGAGGGAGATTTGCTGTTTCTAAGATATAATTTCTTAGTTTACTTCCTTTTCTTATGAGACCCCAGAAGCTGCTTCCACAGCTGCTGTATTCCTTACCTCTTCCATACCATATAGTCTTCTTTGTAGTATAGGAACTTCTTTAATGTTGCATATTTACTGAGTTTATAAGCTGAAAGGTAATTTCAGAAGAAAATTCTTATGTGGGCTTAACGATTTTGTCTTCACCCAGGACTTTTGCCATCAGCTGACTGCTTTACCTCCATGAAAGTCAAGGCTGTTCTGAGCTATTTATTTTCTTAGCTCAAGTGACTCTCTGCTCCATTTGTGTTGATATAATTGAAATTGTTCACTCATACCATTTTCATAAATAGTAGAATGCCATTCTTTTTCTATTAATAATTGTTTTTTGAAATTAAAATATAATTATGTTACTCTCTTCTTTTCCTTCCTTTAACCCTCTCATGTACTATGTTTCTTTTTCAAATTCTCCTCTTTTTAAAATGGTTGTCACACACACACACACACACACATACACACACACACACACACACACACACACACACACACACACACACACACACACACACACAGTTGGTATGCTCCTCCCTGGGGAAGACTATTTCTCCGTCTCTCAGCATTTCTTGGTTGTCTGTAATTCTTCTTCTGTATCTGGGGTCCTGTGAGATGTTAGCATGTTGACGGCTGTAATCTTTGCTCAGGTTTTGTTTAGATTTAGTCCTGCTGTGGAGAGCTCCTGGGTGGAGTTTCCCTGATATTTCTAGGAGACACAGTCTCACAGCAAATGTCCTACTCCTCTGGCTCCTGCCCGCTTTCTGATCTCTCCTTGAGGTACAGAGCCTTAGGTGCAGGAATTGTTTTGAACGTGGTCTGACTGGACTGGGCAGCACATGGCCTCTGCTCCTTCATCTGGTGCTAGGAGAGGCCTCTTTGATGAGGGGTGAGAACTATACTTCTCTATGGGTAGAAGGATAAATATTTAGAATGCAATTAAGAGTTATACTAGCATATGAAAGTGACAGTCGTAGGCTCTCCTCTAAGATCTCTGCCCCAGGCAGTTGACTGGGTTTCCAGTACCTGGCTTCATTCCTTCTTATCGAACAGGCCTTACATCCATATAGAGGGCTATTGGTTACCACCAATACACGTGTACCACGGTTGCACTAGTAAGGTAGTGTGACCTGTGCGTTATTATTCTGGCATGTAGGTGTCATCCGTGGGGAAGGCTATTGGTTGCTTTCTTCTCTAGAAGGTAGAATGGCACCAAATACCACTGTTTTTATCTTCTTATTTTCTTTATAGTCTGTCCAGTAATGATGTGTGAATCACTCGAGGTAAATCACATACGACGTCAAGAAAAGTAGCAGTCTTTGAAAGTTAGTCTGGGCAGAATACCCAGAAATTTCTTCATGTTCATATTGGGCACATCAGCTCACAGGGCTTGACCGGCTATTTTTTTCTCTCCCCTGCCTTGGTTCTGCTTTTTTTTTTTTTCCAAAAAATTTATTTTATTTTTTTAAATTATATGTGTGTATGCATGTCTATATAGGATTAAGCACACTTTAAGTGCAGATGTCTAAGGCGGGAAAGAGGTATCTGATCCCCAAGTCCTATAATTACAGGTAATTGGGAGCTGCCTAATATGGGGCTGGGAACTAAGCCGGGTCCTCTGCAGCACATTCCCTCCACTACTGAGTCGTCTCCGCAGTCCTGTTTTCTTCTGTCTTAGGGACCTCTCTTGTTCCTCGCAATAGAGTTGTGAGATGGGACTGCATAAGGTCACGAATCCCAAATGATGTCACTTACTGGAGTGAGGCTATCTTTGGAGGATACTAACCTTACAATAAAACCCCACTTACAGTAAGTCTTCTACAAGCGAAATGAAGGCACACCTCACCACAAGCTCTCTCCTCCTCAAGAGCTTGTCCTCTTTCGGCTACAGGGTTGGCGTTCTCGTGAATAAAATACCTCAAGACTTGATGCATCTAAGTCCTCTACTGTCTGCTACCATGGTCTTGGGTTGCCAGGGCTCTGCTGAGCAGTTCTTTTGCTACTTTTGATCTTGGTTGAGGTACCAGTTATCCAGTATGTGGCATGGCTGAAAGGTTTAAGTAGTCTGGTCTGTGGCTGGCAGTTGAGATTTACAGCCCAGACTTTTAGCATAGGCTAAGAAGCATCTATAATCCTTCCCCGATTCCTGGACAATTCATCATTGCTTCAGATCTCTATCTTGGCTAGTTAGAATGAGGCAAAGACAGTTAATGGTGTTTCCTTCGAGGTAACTATATATTGTTAGTGGTTAGAGGTCCAGGGCACCCAGGGGCTTAAATGATGTTATGTCACCCCTCATCCACTTTAGTAACCATGGACACACATCTTGTCTTTCTCTTACATGCTCTTAATCCTTCCTTCATGGTGAGTGAGATGTCCAGGATGGAAACTGTCCTTTCTTAAAGAACACATTACTGTTCAGACATTATGCTATCTGACAACTGTAGTTGCCAGGATTCCTGAAGTCCATGCAACATCTCTGGACCTTGTATGCTCTCCTATAACAAGCTCGCCCTTAACCCAGAGAGGCTTCCACGTATGCTGGGACCTGACTATGGACCAGCAGCAGAGCCTGACTCTGCTCTGCAAACTACTGCAGGCTGTGTGAAAGGTGAAAACTCCATGACAGAAGGCCAGAAAACAACACATCCAGTCCTGTGTGCTCTCTTTGATTCTCTTAGCACAAGACAAATGTCACAAGGCTATAACTTGTGACATTTCACACTATCATTCGCCCACTCGGAAAATGAGGAAAACACACATTCTTTAGATGTCTGACTGAGAGATGATGAGAATCTGGGACAAGATCTCTGAAGTTTTGAATTCTATCTTGTAGCACCCAATACATCTTTAGCCTTACAGGTGCAGAGGAAGTGACTGGGATCTGTGTGCATGTTTGAGTGACTGCCACACTCCAAACGATGCCTCTGGGGCTAATGGAAGGAAGGCCTGTTGGGACCACCAAGTTCTTTTCCATCTGCAATTGCTGGACCCTTGCTTCACCCTGGGAAGGGTATCAGCAAATTCTCTGTAGTCTTGTGGCATTGCTGCCTTTAATTCATATTTGCGTGTGTTGTGAGACCAACCAGGCAGCTGAATGACTGCCCAGGAGTAGAGCTTGTGATGATGTGGAGAAATGAAATCACTGTTTAATGAGAATCGGTGAGATAAAGTCCACAGATGGACCATTCGGAGGGCTGTGTCTGAACCACAGTATTCCATTCATTTTATAGTACACCTTACTGTGGGCTCAAATTGCGTTCTTGGAAAATTTAGCCCAGCATGACTAGATTTCCTTAGAATAGCATCGCTAATGTAATGTGGTGTTCAACAAGGCTGTTGCATAAAAGGTTACCATGTAATTTTTATCATTACAAGTCTCCAGTGTGTCAAGGACTTCCTTCAGAATTGTGCAAGGTGATATTTCCTGGGCACACAGCTGTCTCAAAGTGAGATCTCGAGGCTGTGGTTGCCAGTCTCCCGACAGGGGTTACCATTTAGATCTGTTTTGTTTTTTAGGGAAGTTATTTTCACAGATCATTAAAAAAAATAGAGACACATATCAGTGGCATTTTTTTCTAGAGCACTTAATCTTTGATGTTCTCTGCCCCGCCCCCTTTTAATCTGTGCAGGATGTTGAAGTGAGTTTAGGGTTCAGAGTTACAGTGGAGTCTGAATCCCACCTTTTCAGATACTCGCTGTGATCATAGTTGCTTTTTTAGTTAATTTATTTCTTCACACATAACTGAAAGTGAATGTTATGTGAATAATGTAAGTTATTCACAACTGTGTAGTGCACACACACTTGTTTTGAAGCAGTAATTGTTTGCTTGAAGCTGGCTCTCACTAACAGCCTGGGGAGGCATTGAACTCACCGACTTAGACTCCAGCTCCACATCCTTCTGCCTTGGCTCGCCTGTTTGCAGTATGCATGTGCAGGAGTATGCCTGGCTTAAACAAGAACGTTTAAATAGAATTGAAAGGACTTGCCAAGAGGTAGGTTCAAAATAGAAAACATACTGCCTCTCTAGTTGTAAATATTCAACAACCAATTCTAGCAATCATGATTGCCAATAAGAAGGCAGATACTGTAGCCAATCAACCATTGGAGTGAGGTTGGGGAACCCTGTGGAAGAATTAAGGGAAGGACTGAAGGAACTGAAGGGGGTGGCAACCCCATAGGAAGACTAACAATGTCAACTAACCTGGACCCCTGGGAGCTCCCAGAGACCAAGCCGCCAACCAAAGAGCATACACAGGCTGGCGCATTTGTAGCAGAGGGCTGCCTTGTCTGGCCTTTATGGGATAGGATGAGCCTAATCCTGTAGAGACTTGATGTCCCAGGAGAAGGGGGACTGGGGGAAGGCACCCTATCAGTGGCGAAGGGAGGGGGATGGGGTGAAGAACTCTGGGAGGGGGACAGGGGGTGGGCAACATTTTGGTTGTAAAGAAATAAAATAATATTTTTAAAAAGGGAGAAAAAGAACGTTAAAGCTTCTGGTTTTGACATTTGAAAATTTCACCTGACATTGGTTCATCTGCATCCGTAGAGTGACTTTTCTCAGAAGATCCACTATACATGGCTAATTTCAGGACCAGGCGTTCTTATGCACAGTGGGAAATTAATACTTGAATTAAACATATATTTCAGAAGGGGGAACGCTGTATGTGTATACACACACACGCACACACACACACACGCACACACACACACGCACACACACGCACACACACACACACACACAAATGGAAAGCAGTCATTAGTAGCTCATTTCCTGAGATGACACGACAGGAACACAAATAACAATGCCTGACTAGACAGCTCAGCCAAGGTTGAGCCTCGCGCAGGCACTCATGGTTGTCTATGTTACACTCATGCGGGACGCTGGATAACAGAATGGCTGGCCACAACATACATGCATTGTTGAAAAAAAATGTTGACTAACTTGAAAAGAAAAGAAAAGCCTTCTAGAATTTCTAGTCGCAGAGAGTTCGGACCGAAAGAACGAATCTGCTGCCATATTTCTGGAAAAAGCTTAGAATTTTATATTGGACTAAAAAAATTGGCTGAGGGAGGGAAGGCTTCTCAGGATGAATCTTTTCCAGGCTCCCTCTTGCTTTGTTTTTGCCTGGGGCATTATTTTTTGTTTGCCAAGACCAGCTGCTTCCTCGCTGGCCAGGCTTCCGTTTAGCGGCCCAGGGCTGCCTCTCTGATGTGGGGGAATTTGCCCCTCTGAGCTTGGACAGGGCAGCTGCGTGTCCCCAGGCTGGGCGAGGGGGGTGAGCTGCCCTGAGGCCTGGACGGATGCATCCTCTCGGCAGCTCTTTCGCCAGCATCTCTTCTCGAGTCGTCTACAAATGTGACCCTTTGCCAGCCTGCCTGAGTTTCTCGGCTCTGCTGCCTCTGGGACCCAGGCCCGGAGACAAAGGGGGCTGGCTCAGCTTTAGATGCCAGCCAGCTCTTTTCCTTCCACATGGTCTCTGGGAACAGTTACTAATCGTATCAGACCCTGAAATGATTTAAGCCTTTCCTATCTGCTAGGCATGAGATCTGTTGCTGGCACACAGACAAATCCCAAACTACCTCCACAGGATAACATACACAATTTTAAATTTTAGCGTAAAATGTACCATTAATCAACCATCAACAAGTACTCGTTCATTTATTGCATGCTGTGCTCGCCAATGTGCAAGAGACAGAAAGGAAAGCTTGGTCTACTCATAAAACCTGGCCCAGAGCATTGTGGGTAATTCTATTCCTTCACCCCGCCTGAAGGGCCTCCTTCATCATCAACTTTTTGTCCTGGTTGAACTGTGTCTTGAGAAACTCATATGTCAAAGTCCTGGTTAGTAGTACTGAATAAAGATGAGACTTAATTTAGAAATAGTATGTTGCAGAAGCCATTATATGATAGATATGTCATCCTACAGTAGTGTGGTCTTTGGTAAAGTTTGGCTATATTTTGTTTCTTGGGACTTCATGGCTAGAAGCTTGGTCCCCAGTGTAGCAATGCTGAGGTGACAGCATCTAGTGAGAGGTCTTTAGGCCATTGGAGACATTTCTACTAGAAAGAACTGATGTTCTCATGGAGGATTATTAATAAGTGGAGGACTGGCACTCTCCGTACTGGCTTCCTGTCTCACCACATGCCTCCCCTCTTGTCCACAGTCCTGTTATGATTCCATCTATCATGTGATATGCCCAGGGCCGTCCTCACCAGGGCTGTGCTGTTTGGACTTTCAGGCTTCAAAGCTATGAGCTAAACGAACCTCTTTTCTGTATAAAACACTCAGCCTCAAATATTTTGTTAAAATAATGGAAACGGACTAAATTCAGTAGAACTGAAAGGCTAATAAAATGGAAATTTGGACAGGGGGTGTCTTAGTCAGGGTTCCTATTCCTGCACAAACATCATGACCAAGAAGCAAGTTGGGGAGGAAAGGGTTTATTCAGCTTACACTTTCCACATTGCTATTCATCACCAAAGGAAGTCAGGACTGGAACTCAAGTAGGTCAGGAAGCGGGAGCTGATGCAGAGGTCATGTGCAGAGGGGGATGTGACTTACTGGCTTGCTTCCCCTGGCTTGCTCAGCTTGCTCTTTTATAGAACCTAAGACCACCAGCCCAGGAATGGCACCAACCACAATGGGCTGGGTCCTCCTTCCCACCCTTCATGACTAATTGAGAAAATGCCTCACGGCTGGGTCTCATGAAGGCATTTCCTCGACTGAGGCTCCTTTCTCTGTGATAACTCCAGCTTGTGTCAAGTTGACACACAAAACAGCCAGTACAAGGAGAAGAAGGAGGAAGAAGAGGAAAGGGATGGAGTGGGGGAAAGGACATACGCATACTGGAGTTTTGCCACAAACCAGAACTCCCGGAGACACAAGATAGTCATGGACCAGCTCCGTGAAGCATCGTGAGCATAGGCTGGAGCACAGTCCTGCCGACACCTGATCGAGGATTTCTGAATTCCTGAATTGGGAGGGAGTTTTCCCTTCCTTGAAGCTACTCCATTGTAGAACTCTGCTGTGGCAGCCCTAGCAGAAGAACACACCCATGCAGCACATCGCTATCCATTTGTCCCGGGGTGGGGGCGGGGTGCTGTCCTATGACCCACAGCCCTGCTGCCATTGATCCTCACGGGCTTGTCATTGCAGACTTAGTCTACATTGCTCAAAGGTTTTTTGTTTTTTTTCAAAATGTATCTATTTTCTACACCAGAGTGCCTGTTTCAGAAGGTTCTTGCCTATCTAATTTCTGCGTTGGCACACAGTAGATACTAGAAAGCTTTTTTTTTTTTTTTCAAAAGAAATAAGAACTTAAACTCCTTTGCCAATACAAGGCCTTCAAGAGCTGTGTTTCTGGAAATTCCTGTTTCCTTCTTTCCTCTCTTTCTTTTCTTTACCTTTTTTTTCTTTTATTGGATATTTTAAACTTACATTTCAAATGTTATTCCCTTTTACCCCTCTTCCCTTTTTCTAAGGGTGTTCCCTCTCTCAAAACACCCTCACTTCCCACCTCTCCTGACATTCCCCTGCACTGGGAGGTCCAGCCTTGTCAAGACCAAGGACTTCTCCTCTCATTGATGCCCAACAAGGCCAACCTCTGCTACAAATGCAGCTGGAGCCACAGGTCTGTCCATGTGAAGTCTCTGGGTACTGGCTTGGTCCCTGGGAGCTATGGATGGTTGGCATTGTTGTTCTTATGGGGTTGTAAGCCCCTTCAAGTTCTTCAATCTTTTCTCTACAATTCCTTCAATGGGGACCCTGTTCTCACTTTACTGGTTTGCTGCTAGCATTCACCTCTGTATTTGAAATGCTCTGGCCAAGCCTCTCAGGAGACATCTATATCAGGCTCCTGTCAGCATGCACTTCTTGGCTTCATCAATATTATCTAGTTTTGGTGGCTGTATATAAATGGGCTGTATACCCAAGTGGGGCAGGCTTGAATGGCCATTGCTTCAGTCTCTGCTCCAGACTTTGTCTCCATAGCCACTCCTATTAATATTTTTGTTCTCCCTTTTAAGGAGTGAAGCATCTGCACTTTGGTCGTCCTTCTTGAGCTTTATGTGGTCTATGGATTTTATCATGGGTAATTCAAACTTTTGGGCTAATATCCACTTATCAGTGGGTGCATACCATATGTGTTTTTCTGTGATTGGGTTACCTCAGGATGATATTTTCCAGTTCCATCCATTTGCTTATGAATTTCATGAAGTCATTGTTTTTGATAGCTGAGTAGTACTTCATTGTGTTAATGTACCACATTTTCTGTATCCATTCATCTGTTGAGGGACATCTGGGTTCTTTACAGCTTCTGGCTATTATAAATAAGGCTGCTATGAACATAGTAGAGCATGTGTCCTTGTTATATGTTGGAGCATCTTTTGGGTATATGCCCAGGAGAGGTATAGCTGGATCCTCAGGTAGTGCAATGTCCAATTTTCTGAGGGACCTCCGGGCTGATTTCCAGAGTGGTTGTACCAGTCTGCAATCCCACCAACAATGGAGGAGTGTTCCTCTTTCTCCTTTTCCTTGCCAGAATCTGTTGTCACCTGAGTTTTTTATATTAGCCATTCTGACTGGTGTGAGGTGAAATCTCAGGGTTGTTTTGATTTGCATTTCCCTGATGACTAAGGATGTTGAACATTTCTTTAGGTGCTTCTCAGCCATTCAATAGTCCTCAGCTGAGAATTTTTTGTTTAGTTCTGTACCCCATTTTTGAATAGGGTGATTTGGCTCTCTGGAATCTAACTTCTTGAGTTCTTTGTCTATTTTGAATATTAGTCCTCTATTGGATGTAGGGTTGGTAAAGATCTTTTCCCAATCTGTTGGTTGCCATTTTGTCCTAATGACACTGTCCTTTACCTTACAGAAGCTTTGATGTTTTATGAGGTCCCATTTGTCAGTGATCTTAGACAATTGGTGCTTTGTTCAGGAAATTTACCCATTGCCCATGTGTTCAAGGCTCTTCCCCACTCTTTCTTCCATTAGTTTCAGTGTATCTGGTTTTATTTGAAAGTCCTTGATCCAGTTGGACTTAAGCTTTGTACATGGTGATAAGAATGGGCTGATTTGCATTCTTCTACATGCTGTCCTCCAATTGAACGAGCACCATTTGTTGAAAATGCATCTTTTTTCTACTGGATGGTTTTAGTTCCTTTGTCAAAGATCAAGTGACCATGGGTGTGTGGGTTCATTTCTGGGTCTTCAGTTCTGTTCTACTGATCTACCTGCCTGTCTCTGTATCAGTACCATACAGTTTTTAATCACTATTGCTCTGTAATACTGCTTTGAGGTCAGGGCTGTTGATTACCCCAGAAGTTCTTTTATGGTTGAGGATAGTTTTCGCTATCCTGGGTTTTTTGTTATTCCAAATGAATTTTCAAATTGCTCTTTATAACTTTATGAAGAATTGAGTTGGAATTTTGATGGAGATTGCACTGAATTTGTAGATTGCTTTTGGCAGAATGGCCATTTTCATTATATTAATCCTGCCAATCCATGAGTATGGGATGTCTTTCCATCTTGTGAGGTCTTCTTTAATTTCTTTCTTCAGAGACTTGAAGTTCTTGTCATACAGACTTTTCACTTGCTTGGTTAGAGTCACACTGACATATTTTATGTTATTTGTAACTATTGTGAAGGGTGTCGTTTACCTAATTTCTTTCTCAGCCTGTTTATCCTTTGAGTAGAGGAAGGCTACTGATTTATTTGTGTTAATTTTATGTCTAGCCACTTTGCTGAAGTTGTTTATCAGGCTTAATAGTTCTCTGGTGGAATGTTTGGCGTCATTTAAGTATATTATCATATCATCCGCAAATAGTGATATTTTGTCATCTTCCTTTTCAATTTGTATCCCTTTGACCTCTTTTCATTTTCCAGTCCTGGCTAGGACTTCGAGTACTATATTGAATAAGTAGGGAGAAAGTGGGCAGCCTTGTCTAGTTCCTGATTTTAGTAGCATTGCTTCAAGTTTCTCTCCATTTAGTTTCCTGTTGGCTACTGGTTTGCTGTATATGGCTTTTACTATGTTTAGGTATGGGCCTTGAATTCCTGATCTTTCCAGGACTTTTATCATGAAGGGGTGTTGAACTTTGTCAAATGCTTTCTCAGCATCTAATGAGATGATCATGTAGCTTTTTTTCTTTGAGTTTGTTTACATAGTGGATTACGTTGATGGATTTTGGAATATCGAACCATCCCTGCATCCCTGGGATGAAGCCTACTTGATCATGATGAATGGTCCTTTTGATGTGATCTTGGATTCAGTTTGCAAGAATTTTACTGAGTATTTTTGCATCAATATTCATAAGGGAAATTGGTCTGAAGTTCTCTTTCTTTGTGTGGTTTCGGTACAAATGTAATTGTGGCTTCGTACATGGAATTGTATAGTGCTCCTTCTGTTTCTATTCTGTGGAATAGTTTGGACAGTATTGGTATGAGGTCTTCTATGAAGGTCTGATAGAATTCTGCACTAAACCCATCTGGTCCTGCGCTCTTTTTGGCTGAGAGACTTATAATAACTGCTTCTATTTCTTTAGGAATTATGGGACAGTTTAGATGGTTTATCTGATCCTGATTTAACTTTGGTACCTGGTATTTGTCTAGAAACTTGTCCATTTCATCCAGATTTCCCTGTTTTATTGAATATATGCTTTTGTTGTAGGACCTAATGATATTTTGAATTTCCTCAGATTCTGTTGTAATGTCTCCCTTTTCTTTTCTGATTTTGTTAATTTGTATACTCTCTCTGTGTCCTCTGTTTAGTCTGGCTAAGAGTTTATCTATCAGGTTGATTTTCTCAAAGAACCAGCTCCTGGTTTTGTTGATTCTTTGCATAGTCTTTTTGTTTCTACTTGGTTGATTTCAGCTCTGAGTTTGATTATTTCCTACCTTCTACTCCTCTTGGATGTATTTGCTTCTTTTTGTTCTAGAACTTTTAGGTGTGCTGTCAAGCTGCTAACGTATGCTCTCTCCGGCTTTTTTGTTTGTTTGTTTTTGCTTTTTTTTGTTCTTTGGGTTTTTTTTTTTTTTTTTTTTTTTTGGAGGCACTCAGAGCTATTGGTTTTCCTCTTAGCACTGCTTTCCTTGTGCCTCATAAGTTTGGGTATGTTGTGTCTTCATTTCCATTAAATTCTAAAAAGTCCTTCATTTTTTTCTTTATTTCTTCCTTGACCAAGTCATCATTGAGTAGAGCATTGTTCAACTTTCATGTATATGTGGGCATTCTTTTGTTATTGTTGTTATTGAAGAAAAGCCTTAGTCTGTGGTGATCTGATAGGATACATGGGATTATTTCAATCTCCTTGTATCTGTTGAGGCCTGTTTTGTGGCAAATTATATGGTCAATTTTGGAGAAGATACCATGAAGTGCTGAGAAGAAGGTATATTCTTTTGTTTTAGGATGGAATATTCTATAAATATCTCTTAAATCCATTTGGTTCATAACTTCTGTTAGTTTCACTGTATCTGTGTTTAATTTCTGTTTCCATGATCTGTCCATTTATGAGAGTGGGGTGTTGAAATCTCCTACTATTATTGTGTGAGGTGCAATGTGTGCTTTGAGCTTTAGTAAGGTTTCTTTTATGAATGGAGGTGCCATTGCATTTGGAGCATAGATATTCAGGATTGAAAGTTCATCTTTCTTGATTTTTCCTTGATGAATATGAAGTGTCCTTCCTTATCTTTTTTGATAACTTTTGGTTGAAAGTTCATTTTATTACATATTAGAATGGCTACTCCAGCTTGTTTCTTCAGACCATTTGCTTGGAACGTTGTTTTTTAGCCTTTTACTCTGAGGTAGTGTTTGTCTTTGTCTCTGAGGTGTGTTTCCTGTATGCAGCAAAAATGCTGGTTCCTCTTTCCATGTCTAGTCTGTTAGTCAATGTATTTTTATTGGGGAATTGAGTCCATTGATGTTAAGAGATATTAAGGAATAGTGATTGTTGGTTCCTGTTATTTTTGTTGTTAGAGGTGGAATTAGGTTTGTGTGTCTTTCTTCTTTTGGTTTTGTTGTAAGGAGACTACTTTCTTGCTTTTTCTAGAGTGTAGTTTCCCTCCTTGTGTTGGAGTTTTCCATCTATTATCGTTTGTAGGGCTGGATTTTTGGAAAGATATTGTGTAAATTTGGTTTTTGTCATGGAATATCTTGATTTCTCTATCTATGTTAATTGAGAGTTTTGCTGGATATAGTAGTCTTGGCTGGCATTTGTGTTCTCTTAGGGTCTGTATGACATCTGCCTGAGATCTTGTGGATTTCACAGTCTCTGGTGAGAAGTCTGGTGTAAATCTGATAGGTCTGCCTGTATATGTTACTTGACCTTTTTCCCTTACTGCTTTTAATATTCTTTCTTTGTTTAGTGTATTTGGTGTTTCACTATTATGTGACAGAATGAATTTCTTTTCTGATCCAATCTATTTGGAGTTTTCTGTAGGTTAAGGAAGTTTTCTTTTATAATTTTGTAGAAGATAATTACTGGCCCTATAAGTTGGGAGTCTTCACTCTCTCCTGTACCTATTATTCTTAGGTTTGATCTTGTCATTATGTCCTGGATTTCCTGGATGTTTTGGGTTAGGAGATTTTTGCATTTTACATTATCTTTTGACAATTGTGTATATGTTTTCTATGGTATCTTCTGCCCCTGAGATTACCTCTTCTGTCTTTATTCTGTTGGTGATACTTGCATCTATGACTCCTGATCTCTTTCCTAGGTTTTCTATCTCCACGGTTCTCTCCCTTTGTCCTTTCTTTATTGTTTTTATTTCCATTTTTAAATCCTGGATCATTTTGTTCAATTCCTTCACCTGTTTAGTTGTGTTTTTCTGTAATTCTTCAAGGTTTTTTTGTGTTTACTCTTTAAGGGCTTCTACTTGTTTACCTGTGTTGTCCTGTATTTATTTAAGGGAGTTATTTATGTCCTTCTTAAAGTCCTCTATCATTATCATGAGATGTGATTTTAAATCCAAATCTTGCTTTTCCGGTGTGTTTGGATATCCAGTATTTGCTTTGATGGGAGAATTGGGCTCTGAAGATGCCAAGCAGTCTTGGTTTCTGTTGCTTGGGTTCCTGTGCTTGCTTCTTGACATCAGGTTGTCTCTGGTGTTAACTTGTTTTGCTGTCTCTTGACCCTCCTGTAGGCCTGTGTGTCAGCACTCCTGTAGACCTGTTTTCTTTCGGCTAGATCTGGGGCTGCTGGATTTTTGTAACCTGAAGCCTCCAGGCGGGTTGCTTGATGCAGAAGAGTTGGTCTTACCTCTGCTCTCAGGCGTCTAGGCATTCCTAGTGTCTGGCTTTCAGCTCTTGGGGCAGGCAGAAACCTGAAGGGTCCTGCCCCTGACTGCTCCTAGGTCCCTCCTTCCTTTCTTTTCTTTCTCCCCTCTTCTCTTCCTTTCCCTCTTTCTGATTTGACCTCCTTGAACTTTGAAATCACAGTGGAGCCCAGAAGTGGCTCACAAAATCATTTGGTCACAAGATGACAGTGGGGCTGTGGCTCTGTTCACCAGGGAACCAGAGCTGCACTGGTGTGGGGGCAGTAGGTACAGGAGGCTCCTGGGGAAATACTTCAGATATACACTTGTGAGGAACAGGCTCAGCAGGTGGGGGTGAAGGTGGGAGGTATATAATGATTGATGGTGTGTTTGGTATTCTGTTTATGTATGGTTTATATCTCACCGGCTTCCCAGAAGGATTTGGAGGGCAGTTGACTAGTTGAAGGTGAAGGATATTTTGGGAATGATGCTGAGTCCTCAGGCATGAGTAATGAGGAAATAGAGGGGTCCTTATCACAGGCAGGAAGGGCTGGGAGGAGACAGTCTTTCTGAGCAGACAGTGATGTGTTTGGTTTTGGATTTCTTCCTCTTAAGGTGATGAAGGGACTTTCAAGTAGAAGACACTACTAGCTGATTGTAAACACATTACTTAGAGAATTTATCTTTTATAAGCAGGGTGCCTGAAAAAACAAATCTGTGTGATTAGCACATGAACAGATTCGAAACTGTGAAGCGGGAGGGGTTGGCTTCCAGTGTACTATTTGTGTTGTAAATGAAGTCTAATTCTGATGATCACTAATGTGTGCCTGAGCTAGGAGCAGGCTTCATCTGTAAAGTGTTTGGTGCTCAGGCAAAGACCTGAGTTCAATCCGTAGTGCTCATTTAAAGCACTTGGTGCCATGTCTTACATTTGTAATCGGAGTGCTGGGCACTTAGAGAAGGGCTCAGCCTAGACTAACGGTGAGCCACGGGTCCCACTTAGATATCCTTTCTCAAAAGTCAAGGCAGGGCTGAGGAGATTGTTCTGTGGGTAAAGCATTTGCTAACAAGCTCCAGCATTCACATATGTGTTGGGTGGGCACGGTGGCCAATCTGTGATCTCAGCATGCAGGAGGTGAAGGTAGGAGATTCCCAGAATCAGTAGCTAGACTAGCCGAATCAGTAATCTTTGGGTTCAGTAAACAACCTTACCTCAATAATAGGGTGGAAACGAGAGGGGTGTGTTTCTAACCTCAAGTGTCCATGCACGCACTCATGTGCACATACACACACATCAATATGCATACAAGCACACACACACACACACACACACAGACACAGACACACACACAGACACACACACACACACACACACACACACACAACCAATTTTGTACATTTGTGTCCAGGGCTGTGAAGCTTGAGCAAATTGCTGAAAGTTTGCTTTCCTGGGTCCTGGGAGGACCCTTTGTTGTCCTGTCGTCTGGCTGAGCACCGCTCCAGTCCAGTTCAGTGGCAAGCACTTCCACGTATCCTCCTGTGATGTCTCCCTTGTTTGTATCTTGGGTAGCAGAAATGCATACTGGCAAGACTCACCCTTCTGCTGTGACAGATTGCTACACCACAGGGCCCATTCAAGCAACTTTTCTTCTGTCTGCCTTCATTCTGAGAGCAGCTTTTAGTGTCCTCCTTGGAAAAGCACATGAAATGATGTGTGGTATCCAGGGCCAGAGCTCAGGAAATGAGCACCAAGTTAGGACTTAGAAGCAAAATAAAGGGGTTATAGCCACAAGAAGTTTCCGAGGTTGCTGATGTGTAAAAATGTCTAATTGGTGAGTATGGTCTCCTTGAAGGCTGAAAGAGAACAGGTTTTGATTTATGAATTCCCCCTAGCCTGTGTACTTTCGCAGAGTCTAAGACAAGGCTTTATTTGTATTTTATGTGTGTTAGAACTTAGAATATGCCCAAATTGTAATAATATTTAAAATTTCCTATCTACCAACATTTCTCTTCAGACTGTGCTTTAAGACAAGAATTATTTTTATATTTATTTATATCCTCATGTGAATGTCTATGCAGGCACCAATAGATGCCAGAAGATTTTAGGTCCCTGGGACTAAAGTACAGGTTAGCCACTGATGTGGGTGTGGGGAACAGAACTTGGGTCCTTTTGAAGAACAGAACATGCTCTGAACAGCTGAGCTGTCTCGCCAACTCCCTGGTTATCCTGTTAGACAAGGCATCACTCTAGCCCAAGCTGGTCTGGAATTCACTATGTAGCCCATGTTTACCCCACGTCTATGCTGACCCTACTATGACAAACTCTGAGTGCTGAGACTGAAAGTGTGAGCTGCCAACTCAGTCAGCCTTTTTTTTTTTTAAACCTAAGGCTTTATAAACTTAAGTGCTTTCTTAAAAATATTCACAAGTAAAGAATATTCAAGCATAGAATATAGACTCACCAGTAAAGGCTATCCCCGTCCACCCAGAATTTGGCAGCTCTCTCTGGAAGTGACCTGTGAATAGTTTGGTACAGAAATTTCTATACCCCTATCTGCATATATGTACGTGTGTGTGTGTGTGTGTGTATGTATAAAAATATATGCCTGAAATGTGCTGCTCCGATGACCACTGTAGGAGGCCATTTTTCAGGGGAACATCTTCTTTGAAGAGGAAGTATGTTCTACAAGGCTCAGGTCACAATGTTCCAAGGCCATCATGGAGGCTTAACTCAAACAGTAGATTAATGCATGGATAGAATCATAATTTAGTGTTGTTACAAGGTATTGAAGCTTAGAGAAGGAAGCAGATCATTGAGGTAGTGTCTAGGAAAAGCATATACTGGCCTAGGTCCCTTCCTCATTTCTCTGCCTCCTGGCTGACATCAGTGGAACAACTTTTCCACATATGTCTGCTTCATATGTCTGCCTTGCCTCTGGCCCATTGTGGTGAAGACAATCATGGACCCATCTTTATGAAACTGAACCCCAATAAAATTCTCCTCTTTTTCTTTTTCAAAGATGTAGTCTCACTATGCATGCCTGCCCGATCTGATTCATGATCATACCACCTTCCCATTCTGAGAGCTGGTGGCATGTGCCACGCCATGGCTTGAAATCTTTTGTTCAGCTGTTTATGGAAGGTTTAGCCCAGTGATAAAAAGTGACAAACACAGAAGGTCTCTCTCACCTTCCAATCTAAATCATCCTTTCTATATACTTTTCGCTCATCATCATTTTTGGTTCCATTGTAGCATCATTTATTTCTGTGGATGAGAAATCCATTCCCTCATCCCCACAACCTGTTTAGACATCTTTTTATAGCTAAATGTATTAAATATGATGTGATATTTAATACATTTGAGTTTGGGGGAGAGTCCTGGATTATTCTCACAGGTCCGACCTAATCATTCAAGTGTAATCTTCCCTGAGTGGACAAGTTAGAAGAAAGACAAGAGATGCAGAAGTAAGAGTGGATTGGCCCATTGCTGTTGGCTTTGAAGGTAGATGAAGGAGATACCAGACCAAGAGTGCAGTTGGCCACTGTGGGAATGGCCCTCTGGGATATCTAGTCAGGAAATGGGGTCCCACAACCTTGGAATTCTCGAAAACATTCAAAGGACAGAAGAGACTTCTTTTTCCCTAGTGCCATCAGAAAGGATGCAGTCATTTCTAGTGAGACTTGGGCTGGGTGTTAGACATGTAGATTGGTATGTTAATATATTCTGTTGTTGGAGACACTGAAGATATGGTGAGTTGTTATGGCAAAGACAGAAACCTAACAGACCCTCCAGTTGTTTAGGGTTTACATTGTTTAGCTGCTCAATAGACAGTGGACGAAGGGAGAGACTGATGTTGTCTCTTTGGCCTACTCTGTCATTACTTCTAAACAGAACTGTCCCTGCATGAAGTGAGCATCAATTGTTGTTGCTGTTCAATGGATAAATGAGTAAATGTGAGCACATTTGCAGATGGCACCAAGTTATATGTATTAATTGATGACTTCATTTTACGTGGTTCATAATGGTACAGCTCTATCTTTTAAATTACCAGACTACTTCTAGTCCATAATTGTATGTACAGTTATTTTAAGTAGTCACTCATTAATTATAGCCATTTTTAAAAACTAGTCGTGCATCAATAATCATACAAGCTGCTTTTAGTTTTTCATTATCTGTATCTCTTGGCACTTGCCTACATATTTTTTATCTATCTATCTATCTATCTATCTATCTATCTATCTATCTATCTATCCATCCATCTGTTTGTAGATCTATTATCTGTCTGTCTATCTATCTATCTATCTATCTATCTATCTATCTATCTATCTATCTATCTATCTATCTATCTATCTGCGTGTGCATGCTAATGGCCCATGTGTTGAGATCATAGGAGTAAGTTGTTAGGCTTAGTGATGTGTACCTTTACCTGCTGTTTTTGTCGTTGTTGTTTTTGTTTACTCCAGACAGCAGGGAGGAAGGAACCTCCCCTGAGGAATTGACTCCAACCAACTGGTCACTGGCTATGTCTTTTGGGCATTTTCTTGATTAATTATTGGCATGGGAGGGCTCAGCTTACTGCGGGTTGTGTCGCTCTTGGGCAAGTGGTTGTGGGATATGTAAGTAAAGTAGCCAGGCAAGTCATGGAAGTCACCAGTAAGAAGCGTTCCTTCACTTACGTTTTTCTAAAAAGGCATTTCTGTCATCTATTGAGTCTCATTCATACCCTACATTATCTTCTGTAATGTGTTCAGTCACTGTCTCTGGTTTCTTGGAATTCATTGATATTTTGTAAGATCTTTTGAATTCTTTATCTGGCTTTTCATATACTTTGGAATCAGTTTCTAGAGACTTACTATAAACTTTATATTGGGATAAATATGACTTCTACCTTTATGTGAGACCCTGTATGGGATAGGAGAGAGGGATGGAGAGAATGAGGAAGAGAGAGAGAGAGAGAGACAGACAGACAGACAGACAGACAGACACAGAGAGACAGAGACAGAGACAGAACCTCCAGTGGTCTCAGCATTGAGGCTTCCTTCTTACTTTGGTCTAATAATTGGAGTCTCTAGGTCTCTCAAACTCTCTCCAGAATTAAACTTGAGTATTTGCTCCTCACCACCTCAGGGAGAAGCTGTTGGAAAGCACTGCTGGCTTCTAATCAGCCTATTTATATATTTTTATGTGTTTTATGTGGAGCTCTTGAATTGCCTTGAGATTCATTTCTCTACAGGGACTTGAGTAGGAAACCGAGCACATGACACCTATTTTACACACCCTGCTTATTTTCTACCAATTTAATCTTGCAAAGGTTTGTATTTGACTTTCATGCATTCAGAACTGAGGCATTTCTAGTCATTCATCTCTATTTTTCCTGATGAATACTCTTATAAATACCACACCATTTTAGTTTTTGTAACCATGTGGCATACTTACAATCTGGTAGCATAAGTTCACATTCTTTGTCCTTTGTTTAAAAAATAAAAGAAAAAGCAAAACAACCATTTTCTTATATGATTTTATAATCCTGTAGAGTTCATTTCCAATGGGCTTTAACATGTAACTTTGAGTACAGAGATTACATACACACTATTGAGTCATTTAGCAATTCATTATTAAGTTTAATTGAAGTATTTTGTTATCTTAAGATCTTTGCTTATTAATTTTTCAAAGCAGATGCTATTGATAAATGGAGATGCTTTTGTGTTTTGTACATTGTTCTTGTATCTGGCTATCTTTGTTATTGCTCTGATTTACTGTAATACTTTCCTAGTTTCTAGTTGATTCTTTACATCTCTGGGCAGATACTCTGCACCGTGCACAAATAGTGACAATTTAATCTCTTTCCATTTTCCCATCTCATTTCTGTGACTTCTTATCTTGGGTAGGACCATCCATGCGATGGTGGCACTAGTGGAAAGATCTTTTTGTGTGGTTTTCCGTGATTTCAACAGAAGAAACTTTTCTTCCTTAGCTCCTGAGTAACTAGACTTTTTAGATTTAGCATGGTGAGTGGATGGTGATTCCTGCCATTGTAGATGATATGCTAACATAAGGGACTGGGAACGGGGCACAGCTGAGAAGAGGTGGAAGAATCAAAGTATGGAGTACAAGAGAAACATCCTGAAATAGTAGGAGAGAAGAGAGGAAATGCAAGAACAAAGCCAAATCAGAACAGGATTCCAGTTCCCAATCACAGTGGAGGACGTGGTGGCTGGACTGTCCATGCCTCGTAGTTAGGAAAGGCCACCTGTGGCAGGAGAGAGGAAAGCAGTGCACAGATGCCAGGTGAGCATGTTCAAGGACATTTCCTCGAAGCATCCTGTCCTAGATAGGGTGGTGGTTAAAGTCTCTGAGTCAAAGCTTTCTCAATAAGCTGCCAGAATCTGTGCTGGTCTAAGGGAGGCAGTGCCTACCTCAAGTCACATGTGGTCTATGTAATATTGTTGTGGTGTGGAGACCTGGACATGCCATCACCAGCTCTGAGTTTAAGACAGCATGTGCAGACTTTCCTCGGGAACTTGGGCTTTTTAGCACGTGTTTGTAGATTCCGTTAGATTCGACAACCTCCACCCTGACACAGGGCATGTAATAGGGTGTTGAATGCTTGCTACTGATTGACAATTTCACAGGATCTAGAACCACTAAGAGCTGCTTTCAACACTCTATCCTGTATCATCAATGACTCACTCTAAAATCAGGTACCATGAAACCTTTAAAACCTAGGCGTCAAGATAAACTTTTACTGCTTTGAAGTTGATGTCTCAGGCATTTTGTTACAATGATGAAAATATAATGAACACATTTTTGTTTCTGAGGGTGTTAATTCCAAACATAAAGTATTTCTATCTCTCTCTCTCTCTCTCTCTTTCTATCTATCTATATCTATCTATCTATCTATCTATCTATCTATCTATCTATCTATATATCTCTATTTATCTATCTACTTATTTAATCTATCTCTATCTTCTATTATCGTTTATTTATCTAATCTACCATCTATATATCTAATCTATCATCTATCTACCTATATATCTATCATCTATCTATCACCCATTATTGATCTATCTATCTATCTATCTATCTATCTATCTATCTACCTACCTATCACCTGTCCATCCATCCATCCATCCATCCATCCATCCATCCATCCATCCATCCAATCACATCAAGTACAGGATTCTCAACAGATGCAGACTTTGGAAAGAGATTACAGAAAGGGTAGAATTACAAGTGTTTATAAAAGGATAAGGAGAGTTGGGAGATGTTCTATGGAGGTCTGGGGAAAGGGGATGCCTCAGCGGGCCCATGCTGAGACATCCCTTCGCCCTGAGGGACATGATGGGTATAAAATAGAGTTTATTCAGGGCATGGGAAAGGGAGTTAAGAGGGTAGTAGGGCAGAGGAAGAGAGAAGAAGTAGAAGAGTAGAGGCTGGCCATGAGCACATGGAGAGAAAGGGGGAAGGGAATGGGGAGAAGGGACAAAGGTGGAAGAGGGAAAGAGCAAGAGAGAGAGGAGGGGCAAGCAGTCCCCTCTATAGTGTCAGGCACACCTGGCTGTTTGCAGGTAACTGTGGGGGTGGAGCTTAGACAGAATGCTAACAAAAAGGCTGTGGCCCTACCTCTTACTAGACTGTCTCCTCTGTCACATAAACTGCTGTGTGGCTAGGACGATCAGTCCCCAGCAAAAGTCAGTTTAACCCTCTAAACTTTAAATGATCCACTCCTTAACTTCAAAGCTTTGTCAGGTGTAAGAAATCTCCCGGTCTTCCTGGTTGCTGCAGCTGCAGAGAGCCCGTGGGCAGCACCCCACGAGCGAACTTGAGCCTTGGGACCACAGGTAAGACCAACTTTTCTGCTGCAAGAAAGCTGCCTGGTGAGCTTGGGACACACGGAAGCAGAATTCCTCTAGGACCAGGCACGTTCTGTGTTTACCGGAAGTCCCACACCCGCGGATCCCGGCCCGCAGCAGCTCTCTGCTCCCAGACCCCGTGAGAGAGAGACCCAACCGCCTGGTCAGGTGGGCACTCCTGAGGCTGCAGAGCGGAAGAGACCACCAACACTGCTCACCCCTGCCCACATCCCTGGCCCAAGAGGAAACTGTATAAGGCCTCTGGGCTCCCGTGGGGGAGGGCCCAGGAGCGGCAGGACCCCTGCATGAGACACCGCCGGAACCTGAAGGAAACAGACCAGATAAACAGTTCTCTGCACCCAAATCCCGTGGGAGGGAGAGCTAAACCTTCAGAGAGGCAGACACGCCTGGGAAACCAGAAGAGACTGCTCTCTGCACACACATCTCGGACGCCAGAGGAAAAAGCCAAAGACCATCTGGAACCCTGGTGCACTGAAGCTCCCGGAAGGGGCGGCACAGGTCTTCCTGGTTGCTGCCCCTGCAGAGAGCCGGTGGGCAGCACCCCACCAGCGAACTTGAGCCTCGGGACCACAGGTAAGACCAAATTTTCTGCTGCAAGAAAGCTGCCTGGTGAACTCAAGACACAGGCCCACAGGAACAGCTGAAGACCTGTAGAGAGGAAAAACTACACGCCCGAAAGCAGAACACTCTGTCCCCATAACTGACTGAAAGAGAGGAAAACAGGTCTACAGCACTCCTGACACACAGGCTTATAGGACAGTCTAGCCACTGTCAGAAATAGCAGAACAAAGTAACACTAGAGATAATCTGATGGCGAGAGGCAAGCGCAGGAACCCAAGCAACAGAAACCAAGACTACATGGCACCATCGGAGCCCAATTCTCCCATCAAAACAAGCATGGAATATCCAAACACACCAGAAAAGCAAGATCTAGTTTCAAAATCATTTTTGATCATGATGCTGGAGGACTTCAAGAAAGACGTGAAGAACTCCCTTAGAGAACAAGTAGAAGCCTACAGAGAGGAATCGCAAAAATGCCTGAAAGAATTCCAGGAAAACATAAATAAACAAGTAGAAGCCCATAGAGAGGAGACACAAAAATCCCTGAAAGAATTCCAGGAAAACATAAATAAACAAGTAGAAGCCCATAGAGAGGAGACACAAAAATCCCTGAAAGAATTCCAGGAAAACACAATCAAACAGTTGAAGGAATTAAAAATGGAAATAGAAGCAATCAAGAAAGAACACATGGAAACAACCCTGGATATAGAAAACCAAAAGAAGAGACAAGGAGCTGTAGATACAAGCTTCACCAACAGAATACAAGAGATGGAAGAGAGAATCTCAGGAGCAGAAGATTCCATAGAAATCATTGACTCAACTGTCAAAGATAATGTAAAGCGGAAAAAGCTACTGGTCCAAAACATACAGGAAATCCAGGACTCAATGAGAAGATCAAACCTAAGGATAATAGGTGTAGAAGAGAGTGAAGACTCCCAGCTCAAAGGACCAGTAAATATCTTCAACAAAATCATAGAAGAAAACTTCCCTAACCTAAAAAAAGAGATACCCATACACATACAAGAAGCCTACAGAACTCCAAATAGATTGGACCAGAAAAGAAACACCTCCCGTCACATAATTGTCAAAACACCAAACGCACAAAATAAAGAAAGAATATTAAAAGCAGTAAGGGAAAAAGGTCAAGTAACATATAAAGGCAGACCTATCAGAATCACACCAGACTTCTCGCCAGAAACTAGGAAGGCCAGAAGATCCTGGACTGATGTCATACAGACCCTAAGAGAACACAAATGCCAGCCCAGGTTACTGTATCCAGCAAAACTCTCAATTAACATTGATGGAGAAACCAAGATATTCCATGACAAAACCAAATTTACACAATATCTTTCTACAAATCCAGCACTACAAAGGATAATAAATGGTAAAGCCCAACATAAGGAGGCAAGCTATACCCTAGAAGAAGCAAGAAACTAATCGTCTTGGCAACAATACAAAGAGAATGAAAGCACACAAACATAACCTCACATCCAAATATGAATATAATGGGAAGCAATAATCACTATTCCTTAATATCTCTCAATATCAATGGCCTCAACTCCCCAATAAAAAGACATAGATTAACAAACTGGATACGCAACGAGGACCCTGCATTCTGCTGCCTACAGGAAACACACCTCAGAGACAAAGACAGACACTACCTCAGAGTGAAAGGCTGGAAAACAACTTTCCAAGCAAATGGTCAGAAGAAGCAAGCTGGAGTAGCCATTCTAATATCAAATAAAATCAATTTCCAACTAAAAGTCATCAAAAAAGATAAGGAAGGACACTTCATATTCATCAAAGGAAAAATCCACCAAGATGAACTCTCAATCCTAAATATCTGTGCCCCAAATACAAGGGCACCTACATACGTAAAAGAAACCTTATTAAAGCTCAAAACACACATTGCACCTCACACAATAATAGTGGGAGATTTCAACACCCCACTCTCATCAATGGACAGATCATGGAAACAGAAATTAAACAGTGATGTCGACAGACTAAGAGAAGTCATGAGCCAAATGGACTTAACGGATATTTATAGAACATTCTATCCTAAAGCAAAAGGATATACCTTCTTCTCAGCTCCTCATGGTACTTTCTCCAAAATTGACCATATAATTGGTCAAAAAACGGGCCTAAACAGGTACATAAAGATAGAAATAATCCCATGCGTGCTATCGGACCACCACGGCCTAAAACTGGTCTTCAATAACAATAAGGGAAGAATGCCCACATATACGTGGAAATTGAACAATGCTCTACTGAATGATAACCTGGTCAAGGAAGAAATAAAGAAAGAAATTAAAAACTTTTTAGAATTTAATGAAAATGAAGGTACAACGTACCCAAACTAATGGGACACAATGAAAGCTGTGCTAAGAGGAAAACTCATAGCGCTGAGTGCCTGCAGAAAGAAACAGGAAAGAGCATATGTCAGCAGCTTGACAGCACACCTAAAAGCTCTAGAACAAAAAGAAGCAAATACACCCAGGAGGAGTAGAAGGCAGGAAATAATCAAACTCAGAGCTGAAATCAGCCAAGTAGAAACAAAAAGGACCATAGAAAGAATCAACACAACCAAAAGTTGGTTCTTTGAGAAAATCAACCAGATAGATAAACCCTTAGCCAGACTAACGAGAGGACACAGAGAGTGCGTCCAAATTAACAAAATCAGAAATGAAAAGGGAGACATAACTACAGATCCAGAGGAAATTCAAAAAATCATCAGATCTTACTATAAAAACGTATATTCAACAAAATTTGAAAATCTTCAGGAAATGGACAATTTCCTAGACAGATACCAGGTATCGAAGTTAAATCAGGAACAGATAAACCAGTTAAACAACCCCATAACTCCTAAGGAAATAGAAGCAGTCATTAAAGGTCTCCCAACCAAAAAGAGCCCAGGTCCAGACGGGTTTAGTGCAGAATTCTATCAAACCTTCATAGAAGACCTCATACCAATATTATCCAAACTATTCCACAAAATTGAAACAGATGGAGCCCTACCGAATTCCTTCTACGAAGCCACAATTACTCTTATACCTAAACCACACAAAGACCCAACAAAGAAAGAGAACTTCAGACCAATTTCCCTTATGAATATCGACGCAAAAATACTCAATAAAATTCTGGCAAACCGAATTCAAGAGCACATCAAAACAATCATCCACCATGATCAAGTAGGCTTCATCCCAGGCATGCAGGGTTGGTATAATATACGGAAAACCATCAACGTGATCCATTATATAAACAAACTGAAAGAACAGAACCACATGATCATTTCATTAGATGCTGAGAAAGCATTTGACAAAATTCAAAGTCCTGAAAAGTCCTGGAAAGAATAGGAATTCAAGGCCCATACCTAAACATAGTAAAAGCCATATACAGCAAACCAGTTGCTAACATTAAACTAAATGGAGAGAAACTTGAAGCAATCCCACTAAAATCAGGGACTAGACAAGGCTGCCCGCTCTCTCCCTACTTATTCAATATAGTTCTTGAAGTTCTAGCCAGAGCAATCAGACAACAAAAGGAGATCAAGGGGATACAGATCGGAAAAGAAGAGGTCAAAATATCACTATTTGCAGATGACATGATAGTATATTTAAGTGATCCCAAAAGTTCCACCAGAGAACTACTAAAGCTGATAAACAACTTCAGCAAAGTGGCTGGGTATAAAATTAACTCAAATAAATCAGTTGCCTTCCTCTATACAAAAGAGAAACAAGCCGAGAAAGAAATTAGGGAAACGACACCCTTCATAATAGACACAAATAATATAAAGTACCTCGGTGTGACTTTAACCAAGCAAGTAAAAGATCTGTACAATAAGAACTTCAAGACACTGAGGAAAGAAATTGAAGAAGACCTCAGAAGATGGAAAGATCTCCCATGCTCATGGATTGGCAGGATTAATATAGTAAAAATGGCCATTTTACCAAAAGCAATCTACAGATTCAATGCAATCCCCATCAAAATACCAATCCAATTCTTCAAAGAGTTAGACAGAACAATTTGCAAATTCATCTGGAATAACAAAAAACCCAGGATAGCTAAAGCTATCCTCAACAATAAAAGGACTTCAGGGGGAATCACTATCCCTGAACTCAAGCAGTATTACAGAGCAATAGTGATAAAAACTGCATGGTATTGGTACAGAGACAGACAGATAGACCAATGGAATAGAATTGAAGACGCAGAAATGAACCCACACACCTATGGTCACTTGATTTTTGACAAAGGAGCCAAAACCATCTAATGGAAAAAAGATAGCATTTTCAGCAAATGGTGCTGGTTCAACTGGAGGTCAACATGTAGAAGAATGCAGATCGATCCATGCTTATCACCCTGTACAAAGCTTAAGTCCAAGTGGATCAAGGACCTCCACATCAAACCAGACACACTCAAACTAATAGAAGAAAAACTAGGGAAGCATCTGGAACACATGGGCACTGGAAAAAATTTCCTGAACAAAACACCAATGGCTTATGCTCTAAGATCAAGAATCGACAAATGGGATCTCATAAAACTGCAAAGCTTCTGTAAGGCAAAGGACACTGTGGTTAGGACAAAACGGCAACCAACAGATTGGGAAAAGATCTTTACCAATCCTACAACAGATAGAGGCCTTATATCCAAAATATACAAAGAACTCAAGAAGTTAGACCGCAGGGAAACAAATAACCCTATTAAAAAATGGGGTTCAGAGCTAAACAAAGAATTCACAGTTGAGGAATGCCGAATGGCTGAGAAACACCTAAAGAAATGTTCAACATCTTTAGTCATAAGGGAAATGCAAATCAAAACAACCCTGAGATTTCACCTCACACCAGTGAGAATGGCTAAGATCAAAAACTCAGGTGACAGCAGATGCTGGCGAGGATGTGGAGAAAGAGGAACACTCCTCCATTGTTGGTGGGATTGCAGACTGGTAAAACCATTCTGGAAATCAGTCTGGAGGTTCCTCAGAAAATTGGACATTGAACTGCCTGAGGATCCAGCTATACCTCTCTTGGGCATATACCCAAAAGATGCCTCAACATATAAAAGAGACACGTGCTCCACTATGTTCATCGCAGCCTTATTTATAATAGCCAGAAAATGGAAAGAACCCAGATGCCCTTCAACAGAGGAATGGATACAGAAAATGTGGTACATCTACACAATGGAATATTACTCAGCTATCAAAAACAACGAGTTTATGAAATTCGTAGGCAAATGGTTGGAACTGGAAAATATCATCCTGAGTGAGCTAACCCAATCACAGAAAAACACACATGGTATGCACTCATTGATAAGTGGCTATTAGCCCAAATGCTTGAATTACCCTAGATCCCTAGAACAAACGAAACTCAAGACGGATGATCAAAATGTGAATGCTTCACTCCTTCTTTAAATGAGGAAAAAGAATACCCTTGGCAGGGAAGGGAGAGGCAAAGATTAAAACAGAGACTGAAGGAACACCCATTCAGAGCCTGCCCCACATGTGGCCCATACATATACAGCCACCCAATTAGACAAGATGGATGAAGCAAAGAAGTGCAGACCGACAGGAGCCGGATGTAGATCGCTCCTGAGAGACACAGCCAGAATACAGCAAATACAGAGGCGAATGCCAGCAGCAAACCACTGAACTGAGAATAGGTCCCCCGTTGAAGGAATCAGAGAAAGAACTGGAAGAGCTTGAAGGGGCTCGAGACCCCAAAAGTACAACAATGTCAAGCAACCAGAGCTTCCAGGGACTAAGCCACTACCTAAAGACTATACATGGACTGACCCTGGACTCTGACCCCATAGGTAGCAATGAATATCCTAGTAAGAGCACCAGTGGAAGGGGAAGCCCTGGGTCCTGCCAAGACTGAACCCCCAGTGAACTAGACTATGGGGGGAGGGCGGCAATGGGGGGAGGGTTGGGAGGGGAACACCCATAAGGAAGGGGAGGGGGGAGGGGGATGTTTGCCCGGAAACCGGGAAAGGGAGTAACACTTGAAATGTATATAAGAAATACTCAAGTTAATAAAAAAAAAAAAAAAAAAGAAATCTCCCACCTTACAATTTCAAGGCTCTCTCCAATCCAATCGCAATAGTTTTTCTTTCGCTTTTGGAATGGTTGAAGTAAGTCATTCCTACTTAAGCACCCTAAATGGCTAAATGCTCTATGTTTGGGCCAAGTCGCTGTATCCGAAACAGTCTCTTCAGAGGGATGGTGGGAGGAGCAATCTGGCTGGAGTAAAGAAACTGGAAGAGGGAGCTGAGAAATTTCAGGACGGCTGTCTTGCTGGCTCTGTCCTATAAACAAGGTTGACAATGTCCCCTTCCCCACTTACCTTAACTGAGGAAAAGAAGATCTGAGGCAACAGGTTGTTGACCCATGAAGCACACAAACTGTTTTGTCAGTAGGCAATCGGCTCTTTCAGCACCATAGATCACGGTGTTTTTAGTTCTTTGTGACATGTACTCCTCCCACCCCATCCTGAGTCGGAAGGTAGAGACAGGTAAATGGTCTTAGCTGCCCATATACCTTTCCCTTTCGGAGGGTTGTTTCAATTTCTGACAGTTCCGACAGCTCCACACATAAATCAGCGGTAAAATCTCTTGTGTTAGCAGACAGTGAAAGGTTTAAATCATTTTCTGTGAAGTCGGTTATGTTGCTCAATCTCTGATGCTTTATCGTGTCTTTTTAGCCCTCTCTTTGGTAAGGCAAGGATATCTATATTAGGCAAATGAAAAATGAACTGTACTCTATCCTCTTGGTAATACAGCTGGTGCTTTTCCAAAATCACACACTGCCGTTGACAAATAACTGTAATAATCACAACCGAGCTCTAATTTCTTGGACCATATTTTTCCAAGCATTTGTCTTCCAGCTATGAAGATGGACAGAATTGTTTAACGTTTTCTCACTTGGAATCTGAAGGACACTGTCAGGGGCTGTTCCTATGGCTTCCATTCACTAGAAAGTCCTCTGTGCCGGTGCCTCAGTTTCCTTGTGTGTAACATGTCTCATCCTCGGACTGGAAAGTGACAGAGAGTGGCAGCCAGTCCTTTAAGGGAAGAACCCTGGCTTGCTGTTACTTTTCTTGTTTGTTTGTGGCAAGGTCTCATGTGGCCCAGGCTGGCCTCCAGCTCTCTGCATAGCTTAAGATGACCTTGAACTCCTAAATCCTCCTGCCTGCACCTTTCTAATGCTAGGATTGCAGGCAAGTGCCACCAGGCTTGCTTTCTGCAGTGCAGTGGGAATCACACCCAGGGCTTCCTGCATGCTAGGCAAACACTCTCCCAACTGAGCTAAATCCCCAGTCCCGATATTTACTTTGAAATTGAGAACATGTACGCTTTCCTTTCAGAAGACATCTTTGAGAATTTAAGAATTCAAAATTATACCTCCAAATAAAACACAGAGAGTTTCCCCAAAGGACTTCCCCGAGAGAACCACTTTGGCTCTAACACAAACTGCTTATTGCTATAAGCAAATACCTTAGAAAGAGAGGAACTAGGCAATCTAGAAGAGGAACCAGGCCTCTTATGGGCAGAAGGGGCCTGTTATTTCTTGTTCTATATCCCAAAGAAGCCACTTAGCTGTTGTCATCCAGCTGAATCTGAGAAAGAGGCACAGTTTGTTTCAAGAGACATTTTCTTTTCTTCTCTCTGTGTCTATCTCTGTCTCTGTATGTCTCTCTGTCTCTCTGCCTCTCTGTCTCTCTCTCTGTCTCTCTGTCTTTCTCTGTCTCTCTCTGTCTCTCTCTGTCTCTCTCTGTCTCTCTCTGTCTCTCTCTGTCTCTCTCTGTCTCTGTCTCTGTCTCTCTCTCTCTGTGTGTGTGTGTGTGTGTGTATGTGTGTATGAATGTATGTGTGTGTCTGGTTGGAGACCAAAGGACACCCTCAGGAGATGTCCACCTTCTCTTACCAGGACCTGAGTGGCACTCACTAACTAGGTTAGCTGGCTGGCCCACAAATCTCAGTGGTCCTGTCTGCCTCCTGAGTGCTGTTTTGTTGTTGTTTGTTTTTGTTTTTGTTTTGTGTGGGTATGGGCACATGAAAATCCAGCCCTCATGCTTGTATGACAAGCACTTACCAATGGAGCTATCCTCAGGCCTCTTTGTCTTTTGCAGCATGCTCTCTTATCTCCTGTACTCTACCCTTGGGGTTGGCACTCTGGTGGGCTCCCCAGGACTCCATGGATATTTTACCTAAGGAAAAATTGAATACTGGGTTCCATTGAACCCCCTTCTCTAATAGAATGAACACTATTTTGTTATGTTCCTTCCTGACCTTGTCAAAGAAAAGTCATTGCTATAAGCATAGCCAGAGACATCTCCATCTGCTGAGGGAAGGATGATCTTTAAGGGGGAACATAATGGACACCACCCCTTGGCTTCCACTTTCCTGACACAATTGTCAACTGGTATTCCCAGCAGACAGGGAGTCAGGTCATGGAGGCCTGCTAGTTTCCATGAGAACTTTGGGACTCTGGGCTCACCTGAGAACACAGAACAAAAGTAGCCAGGAGCTTGTGTAGCTAACTTTCAATACAGGATCTTTTTTTATTGCAGACGTGTCTCAAGGGCCCAAGCCAATGGTGATCAAATGTAGTCTGCTATGGATTCCAGGAAATGACTGACCGAAAGACCACAGTACTGCAGAAGCCCTGTAATGAGAGGGCAACGGACTCATAAATGGGCGAAGGAAGGGATTGGCTCGTGAACTGTCCCTCTCCGTGAGTCCATGGTTCCGCGGGTCCACGGCTTCTTTCAGGTGGACTTTCATACTCGTATCTCCAGATTCCACGGGACATCTGTGCTTCATTAGCTATGTGTCATTAGGTTTATAATGTGATTTAAACAAACCTCCCTAAGCTGCAAAAAGGGAGGCTCCTGAGAGTCCCAAGTTCCCCATCTGGCCTTGCAGGATGCTCACAAAATGGCTACATGAAGCCACGAATATCATGGGGCCCGGAAGACGGATCTCAAGCCAGGATGAAGTCAGATTTGTTTATTTATTTTTATTTTTTTTGGTCTCCTGTTAAGATCTTTAAAAGGGGCCCTGTAAATCTGAGAGCATCTCTCCAGAGACAAAGAAGAATTTGGCTGTAGGGCTTGGAGGGCTCTGCTAATTCCAGAAGTTTGGGTCTCTGAACTCCCCCGCAGCCTTCCTTTCCCTCTGCTTTGGAAGGGAGCACAGTTAACACATGCTTTCTGAGAGGGAGAAGGAAATGCGAAACACCGTAGCAGTTTGCTGGGACTGCAACAGGAAGCAGGAAGCGGCCACTTTTTGAGTGTTCCCTCCAGCAATGATTAAAGTAAAAGCAGGTAGTCAGTCATGTGACAGGGCTGAAATGTATAAACTGAGTATCACACTGCTCTGAGAGTGGTTGCTATGGTAACCCAGACAGAGATGGAACAGCAGTAAAGGAGAGCTGCCCTGAAAGCAAATGTTATTGATTAAATGAGATTTTCTTGGGGGGGGGGTACGGAGGGGAAGAGACCATAGTGGCGAGAATGGACGTAGGAATCAGGTGGACCTAGGATAAGGACCTTGTGGAGAGTCTGGCTTGGTCGTATATTGACAGGTCTTGTCAGGACTCCTCATAGAAGTGGGAAGTTAAAATAATCCCCTGCACAGGCTGCTGTTTCCAGGAGAACTTCTCGATTTCCACATTATATAGTAAATCCATTGTTTCAGGACACCTCAGAGGCTGGAGGTGGGCAGTAGTGCTTGGCTTGACTTAGAAGCTCCATTTGGAAGCAGGAGTATCACCCCACAGCGTTTCTTGGCTACACGAATCAAGCGTCTGCTTATGTCTGCCTGGGTTCCCTGTTCTGTCTTCAGTTGTCCAAACTGCCACTGTAGAGATGGGAGGCAGAGAAGCCCTGCACGTGTGCTTTCAAGTCAAGTGGGAGAGGCTTGCCACAGCTTTGCTTTTAATTATCTCTTGAAGAGACAAACTCTGGTCCACGCCTCAAGATCATGGGGGGAAGTAACTTATATGTGGCCATAAGACAGCCTGAAGACAGAGGTTCCACAAAATGTGAGATAGAAAGCATGTGTGTGGGTGACAGTACCAAGACCAGCAAAGCGGCAGGAGAGGAGGCTCAGGAACGCGTATAGAGGACATGAGGTTGGTCCAGGTTGGGGGACTCACAAAGCACTGTAACTAGCTCCAGAGGATCTGACTCCCTCTTCTGGCCTCTGAGGGGAACTGTACTCATATTTACATATCTATACATACCAACAGTGAAGTAAAGTGTGTGTGTGTGTGTGTGTGTGTGTGTGTGTGCTAGAGTAGGGCCCGATGTCCACAGACAGAAGCACCGACGACTGGAGGCTAGCCCTTGCTGTACACCAGATAAGCTCTGAGAGCTGCCAGGTTCCAGGACTTCAGGAACTGCCAGCTGTGTGTTCAAGCCTCTGTCCTCTCCGGGGAGGAGTTTCAGATTTGGTAAAAAGCTTTCTTTTAAAAATGGAAATTGATGATCTAAAAATTGTTATCTACTTGTGCCTTTGCCGTCGCCACACACCGGTGGCGTGGCTTCCCAGGATAACCGCTGTCCCTCTGAGGCTCATGACCTTCCTTTTGTCCCTCACCTTCCTTTTATTTATTTACTTTTTATTTTCCCCCAGCAAAGCTGTACAATACCATGCAGCCCTCTGCCAGCAGATCTGTTACTAAAGGAATTCATGCATCTTGCATCTTGAAGATGCATTATTAATGCTTGGACAAATCACATCAGGTGAAGCCCAGCAAGTCCCTGGCACTGCAGAAAAGGAACAAAGGCTGGTTCTACAAGGGAGCAATGGATGAGACAAATTATAACAGCTGGGAGTTTCTTGTAAGTAAGATGACATAGAAAGCAGAAATGCTAAAATTGTGTGCACAGACAACAACTTCGTAATTCTGCAGTAAGGCAGATGCCACATGGTGCTGGGTGAAAGCCACTCTAACTGTGGCTTCCATCAAGTCACCGTGATGCAACTCTGAATTTCCCAACAATAGAGGCCAGCTTGCTGGTGACCAAATTGCTACCAAGCACATGATTTTCAAGATGGACTAGGAAAGGTCCATTTAATTTTTTAACAGAGCCAGTAATCAGCCTTGGCGGCATAGTGGGAGAAATAAAGTGTGGCTTGGGAGAACGTACTAGAAGGGTCTGGGGTGAAAAAAACCCTCTGGGACCTCTGTCCTTCAGCAGAATCTCTCTTGTCATCTTTCCTGGAAGGGGATGCTTGGGTAGTGTGCCCAAGACTACAGGGCGATTTTACCCTTCTGCATGTACACTCGCAGACTGGATGATTGGACATAGATAAATATCAGGTTTATTTCAAATGGATTAGAAAAGGCCACGAATGCACAATCATTTGGCTGTGCGGATCCATGGCTGTGCTGAGTCCCAGTGGTCACTGATGACACATGGCCTGCTAGCGAGCTGCTAAGACTCCTCTGCCTTCTCCTGTAGGACCAAGGCAGGGGAGATTTGTCTGCAATGGTTGGTTACAGCTGCTTTCGGATGCCAAGCTACGCATATCCAGCCAGTTCATTAAACAAGAATCCTTACGGCATCTTGAAAGAAATGATAATTGTTTTTAAATGCAAGAGCTGGGGACAGGTTGCAGGAAAGGTTTCTTCAGTGTGTGTACGTGTGTGTACACTCACACACGCTTGTGTCTCATGCGTACACTGATCTCTTGTTTTATGCAGGAGTGTCCACATTTTCTATGTGGAGAGTAATTTCCATTCTTCGCAAGTCAACAACAAACATGAAATCATTTGATTATGCTTTCATAATCTTGATTAAGAACCATCTAAATTATCTTGCTAGATTCACCCAAAGAGTTTGCTGATTGCTTTTTGATGTGTACCAGAGTTTCCTGTACTGCTACCTCAAAGGGTTCTCTTCACAGTGAGCTGAAGGGAAACTCCCTGCGACTTGGACAGTCTTACTTAGAATACACGTGATGAAATCCGTATTGGGCCAATTAACCTGCAGCAACACAAACCCATGACCATGAAATATGAGGGTGCTGATGGCCTTCTCACCGCGTTTTCCATTTCATTTACATATGTGTGTGAAATGAAAAGTAATGTATTTATATAGAATATACATTTACATATATGTGTGCATATGTTTGTGCATTTGTGTATATATATATGAGTGTGTGTATACATGTACATGTATATATGAGCCTATGTGTATTCATGTATGTATATGTTTCTGATGTGTGCATGTAATTTGTGTATGTATGTATGCATGCGTGTATATGCATGTTTGTATGTATGTATGTATTACTTTATAGTATTGGATCTGTCTTCTACAAAAGTCATTTCACCTTTAGAACCATTGATTCCTCAATGTGTTTTTGACATTCTGTGAGACAGCTGTGAGATGACTTAACTTGAGAATTTTATTTATGGCAGAATCTCATGTATATTTTCTTCCTTCCCTAATACACGTTGCTTTAAATGATGGAGGGATTCTGGACCAGGTCACTTGATAAAAACAGGAACTATTCACAGTCTTCAGCTTCAGCTCATCTGGTTCCTTATAGACAAGGGGCCAGAACTCTTGGGAACTAGCCACACGCTGATACTCTTGCTTCTCCTGTTCCCCACAGTGGCATATCCCAGGAATAGACGATCGTGCTTGTAGGCTTAAAATTGCCTTTTTGGGCTGGAGAGATGGCTCAGCAGTTAAGTGTATTGGCTGCTCATCCAGAGGTCCTAAGTTCAATTCCCATACTCTGCATGCTGGCTCACAACCATCTGGGATCTGATCTGATTTCATCTTCCATTGTGCCTGAAGACAAGACAGCTTCAGTGCGCGCGCGTGCGCGCGCACACACACACACACACACACACACACACACACACACACACACACACACACACAGCCTTCTTTGAAGTGGGTACACAATAAGATAAGCCTTCAAATAATTGCCTTCAGCTTTCGGACTTGAATTTCACCAGACACATCAGACATACACAGATTATTTCCAACAGAAATGTTTGTAACTTGTAGTAATTGGGCATTTCATACTACGGTAAGTCTCCACAGGACTTGGGGCTCATCTTTGCATTTAGGGTCTTACCTATCTCTTGCTTTTGGAGACCATGGCCTTGAACCAACAGGGAGTTTGTAGGCAAGGGCTGTCTATGAAAGAGGTATAAAGAAGGGGAGAGAAACATGCTTCTTTGTTCAGAAATAAGGCGATGCTAAGTCTGAACAAGAAACCAAAGTAACAATGTTTTCAAACTTTAATGTGAAGAGAGAAGGATCTAACTATTGCCTCACCAGTCTCTAAGAAGGTGGTTTGGGTTTTGTTTCATTTATTTCCAGGCAGAGTATAGTCTTGAAAGGTCATGGTAAACCCAAAAGAACTGAGATGTGTTTGCTCTCCTGGGTAGGAAAGTGACAGCAACAGTCCAACGCAATGCAAGGATGGGTGCGAGGGACATTTGTGGAAAGGGTGAGGAATATGAAGAACGGCTTCACAGTTGTGTAAGAAAAGGCTCTGTGTGAGAGTCTCCAAGCACAGGTCGTGTCTTTCCTTATAGGAAGGCACTTGAGGCAAAGGGGTGTATAAATATTCTAGCATGGGGAGGCAGAGTGCTAGAGAGCATGGGGAGAAATTCTGTCACTGCACTTGAACTTGGGAGGTGGAAAGAGGCAGGTAGTCCCATCAGAAAGGCTAAAGACCAAGATGTGACACATCTACTTAGAAGTCTGGATTTCACTTCCAAATGAAGAGCAGGAAACAATGATCACATTTACACTTTGGGAAGGTAAATCTCTTAGACTGGAAAAAATAAATTGTAGGGGGAGAGGGGCAGTCCTCTTTCCAGAGCATCAATGAGAGCCAAAATAAGGTAATGACCACGAGGATGGAAGGAATGGAAAAATCTGTTATTTCTATACCTGTCCAAACAAACAAACAAACAAACAAACAAACAAACAACCCCGCCAAGGTTCCAAATCCCCAGCTCCCCATGAGCTACCATGGCTCTACCAGACCACCATTCCTTGCAAACGGAACATGGTTTGCTTTTAGTCTATTCAGCCATGGCCAGCATTACCTCCTCTGGTAAGCCCAATCCCCTCTTGTTTGAACTCAAATGGGATAAGAAATACCCATAATGGAGCAGTTACCAGAACATGTGGTGTGTGCATAGGGTCTTCTTGATGGTGGGACTGTTCCTCACAGATCATAACATGACCTCCACCCCATGGGCATTTGCTGAAGATGCTTCAAAATGATAAACGTGGCAGCTCAGTTGCCATTTCATCAACCAAAGGAACTAAGAGTGCTTGCCATTCCAGAGCTGTGGCTAGAACAAGTTTCTGGCCATTCTGTACCTCTGAATGGCAGCTGCAGAATGCAAACTCCTGTTGGGTTGATGGTTCTGTGGTGAATTATTTACATCCATGTAGACCAACAGATAGAAATAAGATAGGAATCTCAAATGTGCAGTCATATTGGGCTTATTTACATAGATGTGTGTGTGTGTGTGTGTGTGTGTGTGTGTGTGTGTGTGTACATGCTCAGAATGTGTATGTGGAATACATAGAGAAAGGATATACTACCATTCACTTGTCTAATTTTGATGATGATGTAGGATCAGTCACTGAATTTTAGTGACTTCACTCAGTCCTTTAAGTATACTTAAAGCTGTATTTTCAGGTCAAAACTTAAAAACACATTATTATCACTATTTTGTCTTTCTGTGATTTTGGGAACCCGACCATGTTCAATGAGTAGGATGAAGGCTGATTTTCTTTCCCTCCTGTTCTATGTGTTATCTTGTTTGATTTTTTTCCCCTGGAAATCATTGAAGTTATTGTCTACCCTTCTGTTTTAGACTACAGAGATTCTTCTGGTGTCTAGCATACTTTCACTGTTGTGGAAGCTAAGGTTCTCTGTTTCCGGGTGTCTCTATATTATCCTCAGGGCAACATCGAATGCTGGAAATTGCATGAAGATATGTTACGGCTTGGTCCTGCCCATAAGTGCTAGGTGACATTTGAGATACCCCAGCTAGGGGACATTTGAATATCCCTCTGAGCCTGAGAGCTGTTTTCTTTCTCCTGTAAACTACAGTTGTTGGACTGACTGTTCTAATGGTTCTTGTACTTAAGAAACGAACTGTTTTACTGTGATCATTACTTTAGCAACATTTATCAACTATTGTTGAAAGCCCTCTTCTGGGCAAGACAGGAAACAGCAAAAATGAATGAAATAATAAGAAAATAAATAATAAGCTAGATTTCCAAAGCTCATTGTCCTGCATAGATACTTTTCTTCTGGAATTTTGAGGCAGTGGATCTTGAATTCCTTACTACTCAACTTCATCTCATAATAAAAGGTGATATGTTGTGGCTGGAGTTCGAAGGGTGTTCAGAAGTCAATGCATTGAACCAGGTACAATACCTAATGACAACCCAGGCTCAGGCTTTTCTCAAATACTTTCAGAACAACTAATTTATTAGTCTCGAGGAATTCCCAACGTTTCCTCATTATAATACTTTTTCTTGTATTGAAACAATTCTTTTTATGATTCTTCTGTGTACTCATGCTTTTCACTGGCAAATATTTTTAGGGTACCTGTTAGATCTATAACTTGACTCTGACTCAGTGAGTTTCACAGTCTGCTAGAGAGATGGACAGTTATCCAGAAAATTGCAATACATCTGACACCCCAACAATAGTAGAGATACAGATGCTTGATATAAGCACAAATGAGGGGTTGCCAGTTTCTCATCTGAGTGCTCAGAGAGCTTCCTTACACACCCCAGCTGAAGACCGGGAGACACTACAGTGATTTTAACATCTCATAGTCATCTTGAGCACAGAATTTCCCTCTAGCCGTTTTTCTAAGCTCAAGCTGTAAAAGTCCTCTCCATTTTCATTCATAGATTTTGTAGGTTTGCCTTCACCACCTCCTACCTTATCATGAAATCACTTTCTTAGGAAACGAATAAGGCTGGCTTGGCTGAATTTCCTCTAAGAGAGTCCATCTTAGCTCTAGTGACAATGGTTTTCCTCTCAAAGCACTCAGCAATGATCTACTGTGTTATCATTAGAGAGTTTGGTTGGCCATTGGTTTTATTGGAAAATGTGTGCTACTTAAGAATTACAGTTGTTTTTACCCGTTTGCAGCTTGTTGGTCTCTCTCCTTCTGAGGGATTATTCAGGAATTACTGACAATGGCTCTCCAACTGTATTTGCAGATTCTTTCTCCTGAGGGCAATTACCTGAGCCAAGGCAGAGTTTTCCTCTCATCCCATAGTCTTGGTGCTCTAATTGTGTTTACTCTTCCCTTTCTGCTTACTGATCACCCTCCTTGGTGAAGATGATTATAAGGCACACACAGTTTGTTTTACACCTCCTGATACTGTTGTGGCATCTTTCTAAATAAAGACAACATCCTCTCATTTTACTCTCACCTCTGTTTCAAACATAGCATAGAAAGTTTTATTTTGAAACAGACTCTTGATGCATAGTCCAAACTGGAGTCCTAGCTCCCCTGAAGTGCATCACTTGGATTCTGTATGACCTGACTTTATTTTATTTTTGTCTCAGCACTTTTGCCATGCTAAACTCAGCTCATGGCCTCTGTGTTCCTTTTTGAAATGCCCTTTGACTCATCTTCCTTTTCCTCCTCCTTCGGTAGTACAACTGTCCCATCTTTTTCATTTGCTTACATATATTGACCTTATTGGAAGATACTCCAAGTAGTCACTCTGCCTTCTTGCTGTATTTACCCATCCATACATATAATCAGGTCTTCATTTTTGGACCTTCTAGATTTCATGGAACACATTTGGAATTGATCTATCTATCTATCTATCTATCTATCTATCTATCTATCTATTACCTATCTATATCTATCAAATATTATCTATCATCTATTATCTACCTATATATTACTATTCATCTATTCATCTATCTACCCATTCACCTATCCATCCATCTAACTATATCTCAAGATGTATTATCCTTATGACTCAAAGAGAAAGAAAATTAATATTTATTGAGTACTTCATATATATTTCAGGCCCAACTTTTCTCTATTTTGCCCACTTTCTCAACATCCTTAGGGTCTATTATTTCAATGGTTCAAATGAGTACATAGAGACTCAATATATTAGTCAAAGTAGTAAAGAAAAACCTGAGACTTTAGTCCAAATCTATGAATTTATTTTCCTCCAAAGTACCTTCTTTTTTTATCTTATTTTTTTTAAATTTAGAGAATACTTTATTAGTTTTTGTAATCAAACCCACGTAGATAAGACCTTACATATTTAATACAGTGTGTTACCCCTGTACAAATGGAAAAAACTTAAGTTCAACATTTCTAGACCAATATGGCTGTTAATTTCTGTACAGTGCCAACTCAACACAGTAAAAGGGGATACTTTTTTCCAAAGTTGACAGCACAGCTAAAGTTTCAAAAAATTCAAATTATATATCTGTATATATATTTATATTTATATAAAAAGACCAATAATAGCAGTGTGTTATGCATCAACAGCAGCAACAGCTTTTCCAGGTTCTGCAGTCATCTGAACAAAACTGTAGAGACATCCAGCACATTCCATTAAAAAAAAAAAAGTAAAAAAACAAAACCGGAGAAAACAGCACAGTTCTGTTACTCTTGTGGTACCTGGCACCATTTTTTTTTAAATTAGCTTCTCAATCATCATCTGGAAAGAAAACATTCTGAGCAACATCATTAAAAACAGCTCTGATAAAGCACGGTCACTACTACGTATCATAAAGCAGGTATAAGCTATTTTACATCCACAAAGGTATGATACAGTACTGTCCTACATCTATAATACTAGAGGATACAATTTAAAAGGCATTATTTGAGACTTGATTCTACTTTTCCAGCAGAGGGCCCAAAGGATGGTGTGACACAGCTTTGTAAAGAAACATACTCTAGATAGGATTTCCTTTCACTAGTGGCACAGTTCTAAGGATTCATTCTCTCCATGAATGTCAGCTAAAACCGTTATTAAAAAAATGAAATATCCCTAGAACAAAACCGTATAACCACCGGATTCACATGAAGATGACCTAGTGGAGACAAGCTGGACCTCACCTTACCAACAAGCTATCAAATCTGTTATGTTTAAACAGTGAGACCTCCAAGGAAGGAGATGCCAAGTAGTGCTTCAAAGCTTCGGACCACAATCAAACACAGCATCCTTTTCAACAGAAGCAGAAGCTCATCTGAATATGCTCAAGGATGCTGACATCAACATTTAATCATTTCCTCACTCATCCAGGAAGAAGGGGAGATCAGTTACTACTGTACTTTATTGTGTTCAACCAAATCACCATGTTACAAAAATAGCAAGCTGCCATAATAAAAAATAAGGCTCCTCTATCCAGCACCAGATAGCATCATTTTACTTTCAAGCCTAGAAATTGCACACTTGTATATAAACCAACCGAAGATGAGGATTGAGAGTTCATCTTGGTGGATTTTTCCTTTGATGAATATGAAGTGCCCTTCCTTATCTTTTTTGATGACTTTTAATTGAAAATTGATTTTATTTGATATTAGAATGGCTACTCCAGCTTGCTTCTTCTGACCATTTGCTTGGAAAGTTGTTTTCCAGCCTTTCACTCTGAGGTAGTGTCTGTCTTTGTCTCTGAGGTGTGTTTCCTGTAGGCAGCAGAATGCAGGGTCCTCATTGCGTATCCAGTTTGTTAATCTATGTCTTTTTATTGGGGAGTTGAGGCCATTGATATTGAGAGATATTAAGGAATAGTGATTATTGCTTCCCTTTATATTCATATTTGGATGTGAGGTTATGTTTGTGTGCTTTCATTCTCTTTGTTTTGTTGCCAAGACGATTAGTTTCTTGCTTCTTCTAGGGTATAGCTTGCCTCCTTATGTTGGGCTTTACCATTTATTATCCTTTGTAGTGCTGGATTTGTAGAAAGATATTGTGTAAATTTGGTTTTGTCATGGAATATCTTGGTTTCTCCATCAATGTTAATTGAGAGTTTTGCTGGATACAGTAACCTGGGCTGGCATTTGTGTTCTCTTAGGGTCTGTATGACATCAGTCCAGGATCTTCTGGCCTTCATAGTTTCTGGCGAGAAGTCTGGTGTGATTCTGATAGGTCTGCCTTTATATGTTACTTGACCTTTTTCCCTTACTGCTTTTAATATTCTTTCTTTATTTTGTGCGTTTGGTGTTTTGACTATTATGTGACGGGAGGTGTTTCTTTTCTGGTCCAATCTATTTGGAGTTCTGTAGGCTTCTTGTATGCCTATGGGTATCTCTTTTTTTAGGTTAGGGAAGTTTTCTTCTATGATTTTGTTGAAGATATTTACTGGTCCTTTGAGCTGGGAGTCTTCACTCTCTTCTATACCTATTATCCTTAGGTTTGATCTTCTCATTGAGTCCTGGATTTCCTGTATGTTTTGGACCAGTAGCTTTTTCTGCTTTACATTATCTTTGACAGTTGAGTCAATGATTTCTATGGAATCTTCTGCTCCCGAGATTCTCTCTTCCATCTCTTGTATTCTGTTGGTGAAGCTTGTATCTACAGCTCCTTGTCTTTTCTTTTGATTTTCTATGTCCAAGGTTGTTTCCATGTGTTCTTTCTTGATTGCTTCTATTTCCATTTTTTTTAAAGATTTATTTATTCATTTATTATATATAAGTACACTGTAGCTGTCTTCAGACACACCAGAAGAGGGCATCGGGTCTCCTTACAGATGGTTGTGAGCCACCATGTGGTTGCTGGGAATTGAACTCAGGACCTCTGGAAGAGCAGTCGGGTGCTCTTAACCGCTGAGCCATCTCTCCAGCCCTTCTATTTCCATTTTTAATTCCTTCAACTGTTTGATTGTGTTTTCCTGGAATTCTTTCAGGGATTTTTGCGATTCCTCTCTGTAGGCTTCTACTTGTTCTCTAAGGGAGTTCTTTATGTCTTTCTTGAAGTCCTCCAGCATCATGATCAAATATGATTTTGAAACTAGATCTTGCTTTTCTGGTGTGTTTGGATATTCCGTGTTTGCTTTGGTGGGAGAATTGGGCTCCGATGATGCCATGTAGTCTTGGTTTCTGTTGCTTGGGTTCCTGCGCTTGCCTCTCGCCATCAGATTATCTCTAGTGTTACTTTGTTCTGCTATTTCTGACCGTGGCTAGACTGTCCTATAAGCCTGTGTGTCAGGAGTGCTGTAGACCTGTTTTCCTGTTTTCTTTCAGCCAGTTATGGGGACAGAGTGTTCTGCTTTCGGGCGTGTAGTTTTTCCTCTCTACAGGTCTTCAGCTGTTCCTGTGGGCCTGTGTCTTGAGTTCACCAGGCAGGTTTCTTGCAGGGGAAAAGTTGGTCCTACCTGCGGCTCCAAGGCTCAAGTTTGCTCGTGGGGTACTGCCCAAGTCCTCTCCACTGTGGCAGCAACCGGGAAGATCTGCGCCGCTCTTTCCGGGAGCCTCCGTGCACCAGGGTTCCAGATGACGTTTGGTGTTTTCCTCTGGCATCTGGATGTGCACAGAGTGCAGTCTCTTCTGGTTTCCCAGGCGTGTCTGCCTCTCTGAAGGTTTAGCTCTCCCTCTCACGGGATTTGGGTGCAGAGAACTGTTTATCCGGTCTGTTTCCTTCAGGTTCCGGCGGTGTCTCAGGCGCAGGGGTCCTGCCGCTCCCGGGCCCTCCCCTACGGGAACCCAGAGGCCTTATACAGTTGCCTCTTGGGCCAGGGATGTGGGCAGGGGTGGGCAGTGTTGGTGGTCTCCTCCGCTCTGCAGCCTCAGGAGTACCCACCTGTTCAGGCGGTGAGGTCTCTCTCCCATGGGGTTTGGGAGCAGAGATCCAAAGTACCTTCTAATCTACAACTGACTAATTACATCCACTCATTACCCTGTCTCCATTTTCTTTTATGTTCCACAGAATATAAATTGTTACTGTTTCTTTAGGAAATCAGAATTCATTCTCCTTGGTGGGTACATGGAGCTCCTACCAAGAGTGCTATTGCTTCTTCTATGGTTCATGGCTCCCTCATATCTTGTCATAAAATCTGGCTCTTATTGGATCCCTGTGAAGTTTCCTTAGATGTATTTTACAGTGCATGTATATAGTGACTACACTGTGTAATGGAGACTCTCTTAAGGGAAAAAGGCAACTTTTCAAAGTCCTTGGCATATATATTGACTCCTTACTGCTTTGTAATGATACCATAGATGTGGCATTTCCAACAGCATGGGTATGTTACAGCAGGATCTATAGGGCAGCATTCTGGGTACAGCTTGGCTGGCTTCTCTTCTCAGATAGGAGGGCATGATACAGGACATGAATAACTGTAGAGACCATTTTACAGTACAGCTGGCACAGCCACACTTTTGGACGTCAACACAAACCCTCTATTTCTTGGGGAAGCCCCTTTCCGAATTCCCTCTCACTGTCATGGGATTATGCTGACTTTTCTTTTTACTAGGATTTTGTTGTTATCTTTTCTAGTATTAAACACACTATTCTTGGGTGAGTTTCCAGCACCCCTCATACACTGTGGTAATGTTTTACTACTAGTAGTTTATCATATGTTCACACACAAAGTACAATTCACACAAATATACCAATGAACATAGACACACATACATCATACATGCATACATACATACATACATACATACATATATACATACATACATGGATACACATAGGACATAGCACCTGTCACAATCCACTGATCTTCTCAATGAAGGGTGGCCTCTCACATGGTCACCTCTGAAGCCTATCAGTCCCTGACCTGTTACTACTGTTCTTCCCAGATTTGGATTTCTTTCTTTCTATAAATAATACAGGAAAGACATTTGCTTTGTTCACCATGACCTTTCTAGTCTTAAAAGCTTACTTATATGCTTTAAAGAATTCACATCAACATTATACCTCTTGCAGGAACTTTGGCCAATTTCTTCATTATAGCCTGCAAAAAATAGCCTGTGGTCAAGTTAATTCAAGAGAGAATGCATGGAGTCTACAGCACTGCCAGGCGGGAATGACAGTATTGACCCAAGTCTCTGCTGCTATCAGCCAAGTGGACCACTTATGTCGTAAAGAAAATCAGCGCGGCTGGAATCTGAGCTGTTAGAACTCGGGTTGCTATTCGCCTTTTTGGACTCTTGCTTCCCACCGAATACATTTTATTTTATTACAGGAAAAATAATTTAAGACTTTGGCAAAAACAGTTCAATAATTCAGAGACTAGTGATTATTTTCAAATTTGCAGCTGGATGAAATATTCATAAGATGTAGATTTGTAGGTACATTTGTTGGGCGGGAAATGTGGGGACAGCCAATGCTTCATCACAGCGTGCTTGACATGGCTGAAAATCGGGTGGCTTTGGTTTGGAACGCTAACTGAACGCTGTCTGAACTTTCGACTTCAAATCCATTCTTTCCTACCTAGACCCTGGTGTATCTCGCTCAGTGAGGCACCATTGACAATGGCTGGAGATTCAAACACACCTTTTGTCATCTAAGGTGTTTCTTGTATCCCATTAAGTAAATTTTTAATGATCCTTTCAATTATGGGCCAAACTACATTTGACAGAACGCACCCTTGTCTGATACCAGCACTTAGACTCCAGTAGTGCTTTTAGATGGCAATTAGCATCCACAGTGCCGCCACGATATTTCAGGGCATACTTTAGGGTTAATCTTAAGCATCTCATTACAATAGGTTCTGCTATTTTCCAGCCACTGAGGCTTTGCACCGAGGATATCGGGAAGTACCAGCCAACTCATACTTTGCTCTTTGGAGCTTGTCACTCTTTAGAATCATCTATGGACAATTTATAGATCCCAGCATTGCCTAGCAGTACAGCATGAGAGAGATGCAGCTAGTCTATGTGGAATCATGAGGAACAAGATGCTGACACAATGTCCTCAGTAAGCAGTAGTTGAAAGAGACCTTGTGGAACTTTACAGAAACTGGAGGGCATGAAACATTGTCTTATTTCCTACTTTTCCTCATTCATAAACAATTTTTGAATGCCTTCAACAGTGTATAAGCTTTTTGTAGAAGTATAACAGCTATCACCTTTGACTCCAGTGGGTTCATTGTACGCAGGGTAGCTAAGACTTGAGCAATTATTGTGAAAAGGCTACACGCACTCTTGGAAGCAACAGGAATGGGAATTTCTGTGGCTGTGTTAATTATTTTGGTTGGCATTCTGCGGTTTCCATCTTGGGGGTTGGTTTTCTTGAAAGTGACTATAGATGATAGCTTATGTTTTAATAGTTGGGTCCCATTAGAGTTTGGGGATTGATGGCAAAGAAATCAGAAAGCTACAGGGTCCAGAGTGAGTGCACACACCCCTTCTGGATTTGAGGAGGAAAATAATTGTAATAGTTTTTATTCCTGAACCTTGAGTGAATCAAGTACACAGGCAATTAAGGGCTTGTGGAAACAGCATAGTCTTCTGTAGTAAATCACATTGCCAGCTAGGTTCAATATCCAAAGCTATCTTGGGGGTTGGTTCCCAACTTCTTTATGAGGAGCACGCCTTTGTAGAACTAGGGGTCACTGGAATTCAAAGAAGTTACTCGTGTTGATTTTATTTGTCTCTGGAATGTATCTGTACTTTCTGTGTTTGCTCTTCCCTTAGGAACTGAGGTTTGTGTTGTAAATAATGGACCTAGCCCTCAGGTAGTATGGATTCTGTATTTCTGTTTTACCAAACAAGGTGCTTTCTTTCTTGACTTGATAATTAGCCATGTTCCCACATGTTTCTGCTTTCCCATTGGCTTGTTTCTCGTCCTGGGATATGTTGCCATCCTCTTTGCCTCAGGTATCTAACATATCCTATTTCTCACACCTGAAATACGTGTGTTCTCTTTTTGCCCAGTTAACTCACATTTAAAGCTTACCTTAAGGTAGTTTTTAGTGAATATTCAGGAAACCCTTTAATTTGCCATGGTACTGGCTATTTTTTTTTCAACTTGATACAAACCTAGATGTAGCTTTGATTCTCAATTGGGAAACTACCCAACAGATTGGTCTGTGGAAAAGGCAATAGGGCAGTGGTTCTCAATCTGTGGGTTACTACCCCCATAGAGGTCACAGCTCAGATATCCTACATGTTTTTACATTACAATTTATAACTAGCAAAACTATGGTTATAATTTTATGTTTGGGGGTCATCATAACATGAGGAACTGTATTAAAGGGTCACAGCATTAAGAAAGTTGAGGACCACTGCTATAAGGCATTCTTTTGGTTAATGATTAATCTGTGAGGGATTACCTTACAAGAGATAGTGCCACCTTTGGGTAGGATGTTTGGGTTGTAGAAAAAGGCAGGCTTAGTAAGACACAAGGAGCAAGCTTCTATGTTCTGCTTTAGTTTCTGCCTTGAGCTCCCACTTTGGTTTCCCTTCATGGTGGACTGCAGGCTGTAAGATGAAATAATGCCTTTGCTCCCCAAGCTGCCTCTGGGCATGGTCTTTGTTACAGCAATTGAAAGCAAACCAAGATATTGAACAAACTATTCTGTGCATCTGTAAAAAGTTCTATAGCTCTTCTTGGTGGTCCCAACCCAAGTCCAGCTCCATGTCACATTATGCAGACAGGCTGACATCTGAGTCCCCAAGTATCACATGTTTGACCTGACACTAAACAGTTTTACTCACAGTTCCTCCCCAGGCATCTCATTCAGGTTGTCTGGCACCAGAAGTTTTTGGTTACCACTTATTGGCCAGTGGACTGAGTGTTGTTTGTGGAATTTGATTTTGATCCAGTTTGATAAGCTTCTTAAGATTAGCTATGGGTGCTTTCGGTCTTGTTTGTGACTTCAACTGTGACTGATGCTGTGATCTTACATATCTCAATCCTAAAACTCTCCTTGGAGCCATAGATCCACTTAATAAACTTCTTATGGGAGTCTTTGTCTGAAAAGAAAAGATGCTTCTCAACAGAAGCTATTCAAATTGGAATTCATGAGAACTGATGCCCCTTCTTCCCCAGATGCTGCTTCTCTTAATATATTATCTTGACTCATAACACCATTCTCCACCTGGTTGATGCTGGAGTGACGATATGCCTTTGACCCCTAGACTTCCAGTGTCCACTTTCATATCAATTCATGCCATGGTTTCTTCAAGTTCACTGACCTTAAAAGCAAGCTTCTCCAATCTAAAGGGATGCTTTTCTGTCAGGAGTAGTAAGTGACAGTATTTCCTGGACCTTAAGGTCCTGAGAAAGTAGGAGCTATGAGCGTCTCTTTCCTCTCTCTCACTCTTATCTAAATCAATAAGTCCTGCCCATGTTGCCTGTTAAGTGTCTGTCAGGAGCCTTCTGTCATCTCCAGTGTCTCTTGCACACACTTATGAACTCTCCAGGACTAATACAGAAACTCCTAGTTGCTTCCTCTGTGGCCAGCCTTGTTTCTTGCTAGCCCAGTCCCTCTCGGACCTTGGTTTAATAGGAATACTTTCCAAAGAGTTATCTGGTCTTTGAGGTGACTTAGTAAAAAGTCTGCGGGACTCCAAGAGAGTTCCTTCTCCACATTTTTCATGATCTTCTTCAATTATATTTCTGACCCCAGGTCACAGCACACCACTCTCTGAACTCCAAGGCTTGGCACTGTGTGTTATTTGTTATCTCTTCATGTTTACATGTAGAATTCTCTGCCAGAATGCCTTTCCTCAGTTACTTCTCATATTGTTGTGTATTTGCTTATGTATAACTAATGTGCTGGGGTATTCCTAATGGTGCATGCTCCTGTGTCTGTGTGGATTCATATTTACAATCTCATCAACATTTTTTGTGACATGTTCTCATTATATTTACTTATGAACACATATGTGTATAGGGGCGTGCACAGCATGACACATTCTTGGAAGTCAGAGGACTTCTTGCAGGAGTTGTTTCTTTCCTTCCACCATGTGGGTTCCAAGGATAGAATCCATGTTGTCAGGTCAGGTTTGGTGGCAAGCGCCTGTACTGGCTATTTTGTGTCAACTTAAAATAGCTGACTTTATCGCAGAAAAAGGAGCCTCAGTTGTGGAAATGCCTTCAGGAGATCCAGCTGTAAGGCATTTTCTCAATTAGTGATCAAGTGAGGAGGACCCAGCCCATTGTGAATGGTGCTGTCCCTGGGCTGGTGGTTTTGGGTTCTATAAAAGAGCAAACTGGGGATAAAGAGAGTGGACCACTCAGGAGTGCAGACATCCTGAGGCCGCAGGACAGACTGCCACCTCTGCAAACCTCGGCCCACATCCCTGGTCCAAGGGGAAACTGCACAGTGCTGCTGGACAGAGGGATATAGGAACAGACAGTTGCTGGTACCCTTGGTTCTGGTCTGCACCCAGGTCCGAACTGATCCCACCAAACAGATCCCTGAACCCACATCCCGTGGGAGAGAGAGCTGGAACCACAGAAGTGCGGATACTCCTGAGAAGTCAGAGGAGAATACCCTCTGCCCACAGTCCAGACCCAAGAGGGAATTGCATAGCGCCAACTGTGCTCGCTGGGTGCAAGGACCTAAACGAGCAATCAGGGGCAGGACCCTTTGATTCCTGCCGGTGCCTAGAGCAGGAAGACAGTCTCCAGGAGCACCGCCACAGCTGAGAGCAGAGCACCTGTTCTCAGGAAAGGCTGAAAGAAAACAGGAAAACGGTTATACAGGAGTGCTAACACAGAGGCCTACAGCAGGGCCAAGACACTCTCAGAAACAGCAAGACGAGCAAACACCAGAGACAACCCAATGGCTAGAGGCAAGCGCAGGAGCCTAATCAACAGAAACCAAGACGACTTGGCATCATCAGAGCCCAGTTCTCCCACCAAAGAAAATACTGGACATCCAAACAAACCAGAAAAGCAAGATTTAGATTTGAAATCACATTTTTTGACAATGATGGAGGACTTTAAGAAAGACATAAAGAACTCCCTTAGAGAAATGCAGGAAAGCACAAGTAAACAAGTAGAAGCCCTTAGAGAGGAAACACAAAAATCCCTGAAAGAATTATAGGAAAACACAACCAAACAGGTGAAGGAATGGAAAATGGAAATAGAAACAATTAAGAAAGCACAAAGGGAGACAATCCCGGGTATAGAAAACCAAAGGAAGAGATGAGGAGTCGTAGACACAAGCATCACCCACAGAATACAAGAGATAGAAAAGAGAATCTCAGAGGCAGAAGATACCATAGAAAACATCGACACAAGTGTCAAAGACAATGTAAAACACAAAAAACTCCTAGTCCAAAGCATACAGGAAATCCAGGACACAATGAGAAGATCAAACCTAAGGATAATAGGTATAGAAGAAAGTGAAGACTCCCAACTTAAGGGGCCAGTAAATATATTCAACAAAATTATAGAAGAATACTTCTCTAATCTAAAGAAAGAGATGCCCATAAACATACAAGAAGACTACAGAACTCCAAATAGATTGGACCAGTAGAGAAATTCTTCCCATCACATAATAGTTAAAATCCCAAATGCACAAATAAAGAAAGAATATTAAAAGCAGTAAGGGGAAAAGGTCAAGTAACATATAAAGGCAGACCTATAAGAATCACACCAAACTTCTCACCAGAGACTATGAAAGCCAGAAGATCCTGGACAGATGTCATACAGATCCTAAGAGAACACAAATGCCAACCCAAGTTACTATATCCAGCAAAACTTTCAATTAACATTGATGGAGAAACCAAGATATTCCATGACAAAACCAAATTTATGCAATATCTTTCTACAAATCTAGCCCTACAAAGGATAATAGATGGAAAACTTCAACACAAGGAGAGAAACTATACTGTACAGAAAGCAAGAATATAATTTCTTTGCAATGAAATCAAAAGAGACAAACATAATTCCACCTCTAACAATGGAAATAACAGGAAGCGACAATCACTATTCTTTAATATCTCTCAACATCAATGGACTCAATTCCCCAATAAAAAGACATAGACTAACAGACTGGATACAGAAAGAAGACCCAGCATTTTGCTGCATGCAGGAAACACACCTCAGAGACAAAGACAGACACTACCTCAGAGTAAATGGCTAGAAAACAATTTTCCAAGCAAACAGCCAGAAGAAACAGGCTACAGTTGCCATTCTAATATCAAATATAATTGACTTTCAACCATGAGTCATTAAAAAAGATAAGGAAGGACACTTCATATTCATTAAAGGAAAAATCCACCAAGATGAACTCTCAATCCTAAATATCTATGCTCCAAATGCAAGGGCACCTACATACATAAGAGAAATCTTACTAAAGTTCAAAGCACACGTTGCCCCTCACACAATAATAGTAGGAGACTTCAACATCCCACTCTCATCAATGGACAGATCATGGAAACAGAAATTAAACAGAGATGTAGAGAAACTAATAGAAGTTATGAACCAAATGGATTTAACAGATATTTATAGAACATTTCATCCTAAATCAAAAGGATATACCTTCTTCTCAGCACCTCATGGAACCTTCTCCAAAACTGACCATATAATCTGTCACAAAACAGGCTTCGGGGTTGGGGATTTAGCTCAGTGGTAGAGCACTTGCCTAGCAAGCACAAGGCCCTGGGTTCGGTCCCCAGCTCCGAAAAAAAAGAAAAAAGAAAAAGAAAAAAAAAACCAGGCTTCAACAGATACAAGAAGATTAAAATAATCCCATGGATTCTATCAGATCACCACACACTAAGACTGGTCTTCGATAACAACAATAATGATAGAAAGCCCACATATACATGGAAGTTGAACAATGCTCTACTCAGTGACAACTTGGTCAAAGAAGAAAGAAAGAAAGAAATTAAAGACTTCTTAGAATTTAATGAAAATTAAGATAAAACATTCCCAAACTTATGGGACACAATGAAAGCTGTGCTAAGAGGAAAACTCATAGCTCTGAGTGCGTGCAAAAGAAAACAGGAGAGAGCATATGTCAGCACACCTTAAAGGTCTAGAACAAAAAGAAATAAATAAACCCAAGAGGAGTAGAAGGCAGGAAATAATCAAACTCAGAGCTGAAATCAACCAAGTAGAAACGAAAAGTACCATACAAAGAATCAACAAAAGCAGGAGCTGGTTTTTTTGAGAAAATTTACAAGATTGATAAACCTTTAGGCAGACTAAGCAGAGGTCACAGAGAGAGTATCCATATTAAGAAAATCAGAAATGAAAAGGGAGACATAACAACAGAATCTGAAGAAATTAAAAAAAACATCAGATCCTACTACAAAAGCCTATATTCAACAAAACTGGAAAATCTGAAGGAAATGGACAATTTTCTAGACAGATACCAGGTACCAAAGTTAAATCAGGAACAAATAAACCATCTAAACAACCCCATAACTCCTAAAGAAATACAAGCAGTTATTAAAAGTTTCCCAACGAAAAAGTGCTCAGGTCCAGATGGGTTCAGTGCAGAATTCTATCAGACCTTCATAGAAGACCTCATACCAATACTGTCCAAACTATTCCACAAAATTGAAACAGATGGTGCACTACCACATTCCTTCTATGAAGCCACAGTTACTCTCATACCAAAACCACACAAAGACCCAACAAAGAAAGAGAACTTCAGACCAATTTCCCTTATGAATATTGACGCAAAAATATTCAATAAAATTCTTGTAAACCGAACCCAAGAACACATCAAAACGATCATCCATCATGATCAAGTAGGATTCATCCCAGGCATACAGGGATGGTTTAATATATGAAAATCCATCAATGTAATCCACTATATAAACAAACTCAAATATAAGAACCACATGGTCATTTCATTAGATGCTGAGAAAGCATCTGACAAAATTCAACACCCCTTCATGCTAAAAGTCTTGGAAAGATCAGGAATTCAAGGCCCGTATCTAAACATAGTAAAAGCAATATACAGCAAACCAGTAGCTAACATCAAACTAAATGGAGAGAAACTTGAAGCAATCCCACTAAAATCAGGGACTAGACAAGGCTGCCCACTCTCTCCCTACTTATTCAATATAGTACTCAAAGTTCTCGCCATAGCAATCAGACAGAAAAAGGAGGTCAAAAGGATACAAATTGGAAGGGAAGAAATCAAAATATCAGTATTTGCAGATGGTATGATAGTGTACTTAAGCAACCCCAAAAGTTCCACCAGAGAACTACTTAACCTGATATACAACTTCAGCAAAGTGTCAGGGTATAAAATTAACTCAAACAAATCAGTAGCCTTCTTCTACTCAAAGGACAAACCGGCTGAGAAAGAAATTAAAGAAATGACACCCTTCACAATAGTCCCAAATAACATAAAATATCTTGGTGTGACTTTAACCAAACAAGTGAAAGATCTGTATGACAAAAACTTCAAATCTCTGAAGAAAGAAATTGAAGAAGGTCTCAGAAGATGGAAAGATCTCCCATGCTCATGGATTGGCAAAATTAATATAGTAAAGATGGCCATTTTGCCAAAAGCAATCTACTGATTCAATGCAATCCCCATCAAAATTCCTACTCAATTCTTTATAGAGATAGAAAGAGCAATTTGCAAATTCATTTGGAATAACAAAAAACCCAGGGTAGTGAAAACTATACTCAACAATAAAAGAACTTCTGGGGGAATCACCATCCCTGAACTCAAGCGGTATTACAGAGCAAAGTGATAATTGGTACAGAGACAGGCAGGTAGATCAGTGGAACAGAACTGAAGACCCAGAAATGAATCTACATACCTTTGGCCACTTGATCTTTGACAAAGGAGCTAAAACCATCCAATGGAAGGAAGAGAGCATTTTCAACAAATGGTGCTGGTTTAACTGGAGGTCAACAGGTAGAAGAATGCAAATCGATCAATTCTTATCATCATGTACAAAGTTTAAGTCCAAGTGGATCAAGGACCTCCATATCAAACCAGATACACTCAAACTAATAGAAGAAAAAGCGGGGAAGCATCTCGAACACATGGGCACTGGGGAAAATTTCCTGAATAAAACACCAATGGCCTATGCTCTAAGATCAAGAATCAGCAAGTGGGACCTCTTAAAACTGCAAAGCTACTGTAAGGCAAAGGACACTGTGGTTAGGACAAAACGGCAACCAAGAGATTGAGAAAACATCTTTACCAATCCTACATCTGATAGAGGGCCAATATCCAAAATATACGAAGAACTCAAGAAGTTAGACTCCAGAGAGCCAAATCATCTTATTAAAAAATGGGGTACAGAGCTAAAAAAAACATTCTCAGCTGAGGATTATCGAATGGCCAAAAGGCACCTAAAGAAATGTTCAACATCCTTAGTCATCAGAGAAATGCAAATCAAAACAACTCTGAGATTCCACCTCATAGCATTCAAAATGGCTAAGATCAAAAAACTCAGATGACAGCAGATGCTGGCAAGGATGTGGAGAAAGAGAACATTTCTCCATTGTTTGTGGGATTGCAGCTGGTACAACCACTCTGGAAATCAGTCTGGAGGCTCCTCAGAAATTTGGACATAGTACTACCTGAGGACCCAGCTATACCACTCCTGGGCATATACCCAAATGATGCTCCAACATATAACAAGGACACATGCTCCACTATGTTCATAGCAGCCTTGTTGATAATAGCCAGAAGCTGGAAAGAGCCCAGATGCCCTTCAACAGAGGAATGGATTCAGAAAACGTGGTACATTTATACAATGGATCACTGCTTAGCTACTAAAAGCAATGACTTCATGAAATTTTAGGCACATATATGGAACTTGAAAATATCATCCTGAGTGAGGTAACCCAATCACAAAAGAACACACATGGTATGCACTCACTGATAAGTGGATGCTAGCCCAAAAGTTCGAATTACCCATGATAAAATCCACAGACCACATGAAGCTCACAAAGGACAACCAAAGTGGCTTCACTGTTGGATGCTTCAGACCTTCTTAGAAGGGGAATAAAAATAGTCACAGGAGGAAATATGGAGACAAAGAGTGGAGCAGAGACTGAAAAACCATCAAAGACTGCTCACATGGGTATGCATCCCATATACAGCCACCAAACCCAGACAATAGTGTAGATGCCAAGAAGTGCATACAGACAGAAGCCTGGTATATCTGTCTGTTGAGAGGCTCTGCTAGAGTGGTACAAATACAGAGGTGGATGCTTGCAGTCAACCTTTGAACTGAGAACAGGCTTCCCAATGGAGGAGTTAGATAAAGGACTGAAATAGCTAAAGAAATTTGCAACCCCATAAAAAGAACACAGTATCAACAAACCAGACCCCCCCCCCCAGAGCTCCCAGGGATGAGACTACCATCCCAAGAGAACACAGGAATGGATCTACGACTCCACCCGCATATGGTAGCATAAGATGTCCTTGATGGGCATCAGTGGGCGAGAGGCCCTAGGTCTGTCAAGTCTTGATGTCCCATTATAGGAGTATGTGGGCAGGGGGAGTGGGAGGGAGTGGCAGTTGGGTGAGGGAATGCCCTCATAGAAGCAGGGTGTAGGGGTGGTGGAGTGGGTTTCTAGAGGGGAAACCAGGAAATTGGATAACATTTAAAATGTAAATAAAAACTGCAATTAATTTTTTTCAAATTTTCTTGGTTTTTTTGAGACAGCATTTCTCTGTCCTGGAACTCTCTGAAGACCAGACTGGCCTTAAACTCAGAGATCCACCTGCCTCTATCTCCTGAGTGCTGGGATTAAAGGTGTTTGCTGCCAAGCTTAGCTTTAAGATGTTGATATTTAATTTTCTAGGGTATAGAAAGGATTTTACTTTTTTTGCTAAGAATGCATACACACTGAACATCTCTGATGTGATTTCTGAAGTGAATGTCAGAGGAAGAAGTGTTTATCTATGAGACAGTTGATGGCACCATCTTGGAATACCCTATTCTCAAATTCATATTGATTTGGATTTCCAAGTATCAGATTACCTTAATAAGAGAATGATTTTCTCTGGCTCAGGTTCCTCTGATGAACATTCACAGTTTAAGCTAACTTCACTTCTTACTTAGTACTTTTCGGTGTTTAGCCAAAAGCACAGGAGGCCCTCATTATCTGATAATTATGGATATCAGAATAGCATTTCAATGTGTGTGTGTGTGTGTGTGTGTGTGTGTATATGTGTTGTGGTCAGTTGAGAAGAGGACACTCTAGAAACTTGAACCACAGGGATTGGTTAGTGGACTGGGGAGTCTACTAACCACAGTGTAAGTGCATTTCTTTTGTGTGCACTTTTGTTTTTCTTCAAGGGTAAGACCCTGTAAGGCCTCAGCATTTCATCTTTCAACGGGAAATTGTGTTTGTATCCAGCTAGAGAAGTAGCCAGGGATAACCCTATCATCCTAGACTTTAGAGGATACGTTTCTGGAGTTGCACACAATTAGAGGTAGCACACAATGTGCATTGTTTAGCTCTAGACGCTTTTTAATTAAGTAATAATTACAATTTTGTATTACTAAGGTTTGAACACAGAGCCTTATACACATTAGGCAAATGCTATGTGATTGAGCTATAGTCCAAGCATGAAGACATTTATCAATTTATTTATTATTTTGTTTTGATACGTATTGTATATTGAACATGTTTTCCCAATACTCCCTTTCCATTTCCTACTTCTCTACCATTAGTACTGTTTTCCCCTTAGATAGTCTTAATTCTCACTTCATATGTACATACATTGTTTTATATATCTATACAAAATCTAGGACCCCCCCAAATGAAATTAATCTCATACATTTATTTTTCTTAGACTGTCTTAATACATTGACTTTGATTATCTGCAGCTGCATTTTTTGTGTGTTGTTGTTGTTTTTCCAAATAACATAACTTCTTTATGGCTTAGAAAACCTCATTTATCCATTACACTGTTGTTGGACACCTAGGTTGTCCACTGGGAGCAGTACTGCAATGAATACTGATGTGCAAGTTCCTCTATGATATGTTGACTTGGAGTTCATCGAATGAGTCACAGGAGCCAAACAGCTGGCTAATATGGTAACCTGTTGTCCGGGAGGAGTCTCCACACTAATTTCCATAGTGGCAGGACTATTTCATGGTGTTAAAGAGTTCTCGTTCACCTGAATTCTCACTAACATCCACTGGTATGTTTTCTTAATGGCTTCCATTTTGAATAGGGTGATTAGAATTTCAGTGTAGTTTTGATTTGATGCAGTGTAGTATCTATTTGAAGCTGAATGAAGAAGTTCATATTTTTCTAGGTTTATTGCCCATTTGTATTTCTCTCTTTGTCTGCTTATTTCATTGACTAATTTATTGATTGGATTATTTGATTTCTTCTTTAGTTTGTAAAGTCTTGAATGGTCTAGCTCTAAATCTTCTGTTCTGTGTGTAGCTAGCAAAGGTTCTCTCCCTGTCTGTGGGTCATTGCTTCCCCCAGTCAACCAGTTTCTTTGCTATAACAAAAGCTTCTGGATTTCATGAGGTTCTACTTGTAAACTCTAAAGTTGTTTCCTGAATGTCTGGAATTGTCTTCAGAAAGTCTGCAGTTTGCTGGCATTTTGAGTATTTTCGTCACCCTTCCCTCTAACAGTTGGGAGATGGAGGTCTTTCACTTTGGTCTTCGATGCGTTTGGAGGGAAAGAGCTAGAGATCTAATCTCCTTTCCCTACTCATCCAGTTTCCTAGTACCACTGATGAAGAGTCTGGGGTTTTTGTTTTGTTTGTTTTTTGCCAACGTGTATTTTTAGCATCTTTTAAAAAAATCAGATGGTTATAGATGCATGGATTTGTATCTTGGTCTCTCGCCGACTTCCAGGATAAAGGGGCTTCTTGAATCCGAATGGGGACACCAGGGAACTTCTTTCTGATGCGAGCACTTAGGTGAAAGAAACTTCGCTACAAGAAATAGGAAGTAGATAGCTAGGACCTGGGAGACTCCTATCATACTGGCAAAAATCTCAACAGTTGGTGATCCACTCTTGGTGAGCCTGCCATGATAGGTCTTACCATCCATTGCTGGAGGTAAGGAAAACTGTGTGAATTCCATGAAGAGAATTGTGTAGGACCTAATGATGTCCATAAGCCCCACTACAGGGTTTGTGAGTCAATGAATGTGAACACATAATTATTCATTGACTAGAGATCTCCAGTCTAGGAGTGTATTTCAAAGAGAAAATTTCAAAACAGTAAAACAAATATACACAAAACTGTTCACTATCAAGACTTACTGATTTTAAAATATACAAAGACTCACTGGCAGCCAACAATGTATTAGACTAATAAGTTGCCTCTCAATGACAGGACAGAGTACAAGAAAGCTGTACAAAGAAATCTTCACTATCTACATATTGCTATGGAGAGATCTACCTAGCTGGATACAACAAAGTGAAAAACATTGTATCTGACAAACTACTTTTCACCAAAGAAAGATGTGGGATAGAAAACATAAGGGGGCTGGGGATTTAGCTCAGTGGTAGAGTGCTTGCCTAGCAAGCGCAAGGCCCTGGGTTCGGTCCCCAGCTCCAAAAAAAAAAAAAAAAAGAATAGAAAACATAAATATACATATTTATATTCAAACAATGGAATCACAACATAATATCTAATAAAAATGGTTGCTCCTAGGTACAATGCCTTGTAAGATTGCCTTTAGAGATATAAATATGCTATATATGTAGTGAGATTAAAGCCAAGTGAAATGAGCCAATTAAAGGCACCATGAAGAAAATCAATTAATAAAGCAGCATATGCCTTTTGTTGGACTGAGGCTGGAATGGTAGAGCAAACCATACATTGTTCAGAACTGCAAAGCTGGGGCACTGAGGGCTGAGCTCTGGTTGATGGGACAGTGAATGCCTTGCAGCAGGCAAAGCCTCTGGTCTTGGCTGGTTGACCAGCTTTCCTTTATCACACCTGCTCTCATTTCGGAAATGGGCATCTCATAGGAATGGAACACGGATGTCTCACACAGCCAGCCCTCTACAAAGACGTACTGCAATGCTCTCACCTGCTCCATTTACCGCTGCTGCTAGAGGACCAGCCACATTGAGAGCAGCTCGGGACTGAAGCCTGTCACTGTTTTCCTATACAGATGGAGTTGAACCTATGGGAGTGAAGCTCGGATGGGGGGGAGAGCTTGGAGCACCCGAGCCGCTGTTCCTTGGACATTGTCCTCGGAGTCATATTCTTCAGAATATGCACGTTCTTGCAGAATATTCTCATTGTGCAGAGAAATGGCATCTGGTTGCTTGGTAGAGCTAGCCAGAGAAGTCAGTCCCAACTTCCAGAGCAGCTTTCCTTAGAGTTGTTCTAGACGAAGATTCCAAACAGTGCTCCTAGCACTTTGTAAAAGTTTCTGCAGCCATGGGGAGAGAGCGGATGCATCTGCATCGCTGCCAAGACAGTGTTCGTTTCCCTCCTGGAACGGCCAGAAGAGCCAGCTTCTTAGGAAGCAGCCTGCTGCTGTAGGATGACAGGGGCCTCGGCACCACTGAAACGTCTCCCACCATCCAGGAGTTGGAGGCCATCCCAGGGAATCTATGCAGCATACGCTGGGGTGGGCCAAATGGCCACTTGGAACTGCCAAAGGCTGCCTGGATCACTAGTTCACATAAGCTTGGGGCTCAGCAGGCTAAGCTGCTGGCATTTGTTCAGTGGGGGGGAAATAAAATAAACTTGTGTAGCAAGTGATAACCCTGACATTTCGATATATTTACCACAATGTTGTTTCCTAGAGATGCAGAACACAACAAATTACAACGATAAATACACTCCGACTTACCTAACAGCTCTTGTGAGTTTATTAGTGGGAGTCAAATCACCTAAGTCGATCAAAGGCAGCTTAGAAGCTACTATGCTCTTCTCCCCCAAAGATTCAAAGGCCCATATCATTCCTGTGCAGTGGCTTGTGCCCCAAGACGTGACAGGGACTGAGCACATTTGCATAAATTTGAAAATCAAATCCATGATTTGCAGTCCTATTAAGATCTGGTTTATACTTGGTGCCTTCTCTGGACTTGGATCTTAAAATCTCATCAGTGTTTACCATGTTTCCTCAAATAATGTAGGGATGAATAAAACATATGAGTATCTTTTTGTTGTGTATGTCTCATATATGTGCAGGTGCATGTGAACATGGAAGCCAGACACCAACCTTGGGTATTTTCCTAGTTGCTGTATGCCGTTTGTGGCGTTTTTCCTGGTTATTTGCTCCAGGCTCTCTCTCTGAATGTGGAGGACTCCAGCTGGTCAGTGAGCATCAGGAATCTACCTGCCTTTGCCTCCTCACCACTCGAGCTTCTGCAGTGTTCCATTGTTTTGCATGAGGATTGAACTTAGGTCCTCATGCTGTGCAGTAAGCACTTTACTGACTGAGCAATTTCTCCAGTCATGCAACAATCCTTTCTGCGTGAGGAGGAGTTGCATTAGAGTAGAACAAGATACACGTGCTGAGTGATTTAAAATCAATGTACATCCTTGAATATTTCGTGGTCTGTAGGGTGGGATTGGGGGCCTATTACTGTTTTATGAGGAAACCCTGCTGACTGAAGAGTAAGGAACTCAGAAGCCTGCTTGAAAGGAATCTTTCATTCCAAAAAGCCTTCACCTAAGAAGGAAACAGAGAGGCCCACGTTCCTCTCATGACCATGGCTTACCGTAATTGCTGAATACTTGGCTGAGCTGTCAACTTGATAACTGTTTGTCATGTCCTCCTTAATTGGAGCCCCATAGAACAATAATGAAGTATGCTCTCTATGCAGATGACTTTGTGATTGATGACCCAGCTCAGGAAATCACTTACAAATACAGGCCAAAATTCAGCTGGGTTGATGGATCTCATCTGATATTCCCTTGGTCCTCTGAGTGTGGCTCTTTGATTGACACCCACAGTATTGTGATAACCCAAGAGAAAAATCTTGCCTCTAGACACAACAAAGGCCCATAAATTGACTCACTCTTATTGAAATGGAGTGAAACTTTGTTAGCTTCTGTTCAAGCTGACTGAGGGTTTAGTGCATATATATTTTTAATGCTGTGTGACTGAAAATATTACATTGAAAGTAATATCAGTTGATTGACATTTTTAGAAATTGAGTTCTGTTTCTGCAGAGTCATTTTCTCAGCTAGATAGACAGAAGCACGAGGGGGCTAGAGGCTCTGGTAGGCCCATCACAGTGACGTCTCCTTTGGGAGGGGAGCTCGGAAAGGGCACAGAGGACATGTTGATTTCATGATCAATTTCTGTTGGCACCTGTCTTCCCAACTCCTTTCAATAACAAATTAAGTAGCACAAACACATTTCTTTTTTTTATGTTTTGTTTTGTTGTTCTGCTTTTCAGAAATCACTGTCAAAAACATTTAGGTTAATTTAAAAATTATAAATGAAAGGTAGACTACTCTAAGAAAGTGTGAATTAATAACCAGGGGCAGTCATTTGCAAAGAAACGTGTTATTAGTCTTTAGAAGGGAGTTTGAGGGATATGTGCTTTTCTTCTTAAATCAAATGGCTGTGGTGCACTAGGGGCTGTTTTCAATAGCTTGTTCTCAACAAATACAAAGGAATCAACTCAGAGAGAGGGTTCAGTAAATAATGAAGGAAGAGCAGGATGTCAGATTTTGTCATTAGCATTATGTATGGCTCTGTGGAGTGCAAGTCACTTGTACATATGTAGTCACACTCTTGAATGTGTGTCTTCCCTTTAGAACTGTACTTAAGCAGAATGAATGTTTGCTACTCTTAGAACCTGCAAATGTGCTCTGAGGAACTTGAAGAAAGACATTGGCAAGAATATAGGGCAACTGAAAATAGTGGGAGTGGATTATGAGACCTCATTCATTCTAGAGTGACCAGTGGAAATCCCACCCCTTCTTCACCCACTCATCCAGTAATTTACACAAGATTGAGGGACAATATAAGGTTCAGATTATATCTATATCAACTTTTGGTTTATAAAAGTATCTGTGATTAAAAATAATTTGGAATATTTACAAATGTATATCTACATGTATTTGTTTGATCATTGTTAGGCACCTATGAAATGTAGGGTACTGTGTTAGGCACAGCCTACCACAATGATACCTAACCCATTTGGTAATCCCAGTCTAGCAGCAGAGCAAAGTGAAGAGCTACTCAAAAGGAAGGTAGGGCTTTTAGTTTGCCTGAGAGAAAGCAGTAGCAGACGGGGCAGCATTTGAGCCTGACCTTAGGTTGGATTAGATTTCCCTAAGTAGGGAAAAGAAAGAAAAAGTAGATAGAACTATTTTATTATTAATGATAAATTTATTATAAATAATAAATAATTTTATAATTAATGATAAAGATTGTTGTTCTTTTACAATTTCACATGTATGTAATGCAGTAAATATGGTTACTTTCTCTCTCTCTCTTCTCTCCCACCAATGCCAGGCCCCCTTTTCCTTAAAAATCTTCTTCCCACATACTTGACTATTTGTTTTGTTTTGTGTTCCTCAGATTTAGCTAGGGTCGTCTGTGATCATGGTTTTGGACTTGCATTAGAGCTTGGTAGACTCACTAGTGATACACAGCTCGATCTTATGCCTCACGCTCTCCCAGAAGCTGTTAGTTGCCAATAGTTCAGCACTATTGTAGGGTGAACCCCTTCTTCATTCACAGCTGACAATTAGGTCTGACTTGTGTAGGTCCAATGCAAGTAAGCACTGATGCTGTCAGTTCATGATTGTCCTGGCACGTCACCTTAAAAGATGGCATCTCATGGACCTTTTCTCTATTTTCAGCTATTTCCATTATTTTTCTGCAGTGTCCCCTGAGCCTTAAGGAGTGCTATACATGTCCTGCTTAGGGCTGAGCCCTCAACCATTCTCTATTCTCAGCATCTGCAGCTATGGGTCTCTGAGTTCACCTCCACTCACTACAAAGAGAATGCTTCTCTGATATGCCTCTGGGCTTATAATCTAGATACTTAGAAAGTGATTGTTGTTATGCCAATTTAGCTAAGCAGGAGTAGTAGGTTCTTTCCTTGGACTTGAAACATCCTGGGTCATAGGTTTTTGAGTGGTTTACTACACTAAGCATGGATTCCCTCCTGTAGTACAGGCCTCACGGCCAATCACAGAGCCATTAGTCATCCCCATAAGTTTGCCACGGTTGTAGCACTGGGCACGTTTTGCCTGGAAGGTTAGTATCATAGCTCATAACATTGTTAGGTGGGCAACAGGATTGATACTGCTACCCTCCCTTCCTTACAGCTTGACTTTTCTACAGTATGCATTCAAGGCATGTGACATCTTCAGCCACAGGGTCTTACTGACTAGTTCTGGTAGGGAACAAAAAGGAATCGCAAACGCCTATATTTTGGAAAATCGTCTAAAGCCTCCCTGACAACAGGTTCTACGAAGTAGCTCACACCTGCTTGGCATGGGTTTTTCAGAGACCCATTACTTCTAGGGCTGGCATTGGGTAGCCTTGTGGGATAATCATTTTGTGCATTGCCTCTTGACATGGTTGACAGTTTTCTTTACTGTGGAGAAGCGTTTTAGTTTCATGGGATTGCACTCGTCAATTGTTCATCCCATTTCCTCTTTTACATGGAGTCCTTTCAGAAGATCTTATGCCTGTGTGGTAAAGCATACTCCCAACTGTTTCTTCTGGCAAGTGCAGGAAGCTGGGTCTCATATTGAGGTCTGCGATCCATTTAGAGGTGAATTATGTTCAAGGTGAGATACAGGGCTAGAGTTTCATTCTTCCACATGTTGACATTCCCAGCGCTATGTATTGAGAACGGTTGTCTCATCTCCATCGCTTACTGTCAGCCTCTTGGTCAAACTCAGATAGCTTTGGTTTCATGAGTTTTATGTTCGGGTCCACTATTCTATTCCATTGATCTATATCTCTGTTGAGAGCTCCTACCACACCGTTTTCATCACTACCACTCTGTGGTGTAACTTGAAATAAGGTATGGTGATACCTCCAGAAGTACTTCGTTTCTTCAGGGTAGCTTTGGCTACCCATGGTTCTTTGAGTTTCTATAGAAAACTGAAGAATTTTTTTCTATGAATGGGTGAAAATTTTAAAGTAAATGTTCAGAGATGGAAAACGGTATTGGATGTTGGATTGTAACATTTAGCAATATTGGTGCATAATATGGCACAACCCTAGCAGGGCAACTGCAGGTAGGGAGTGTCCCACCCAGAGCAGAATTCACTTGGACACTGAAGCACAAGATTTGAACTCTCTCTTGGCATGTTCATGTGTTATCTATATTTTGGGAAACAGGTGATAAGCTGGGTCATATGAATCTATCAGTTACTGTTTTACGGGGTGTCTCTAAGAGGGGTGGCTCAGCTCTGACCAGCGCATAAGGACACATGTGAAAAGACCTGACCACTCACCAAACCTGGACCATGAGGAAAGAGACAAAGATAACACACAGCAAACTAGAAATGGGAAAGGACCTGAACTAAAGATAGCAAACCTCACAACAGCATGCAAATGCACGGCAATTTTTGCTAAGAGGGAAAAATAAAAGCTTTTACTTCCTAGAAGTAAATGGCTGGTAGTTTCCTAAAGTGGGTATTTCTCAGCGAGCAATTCTCTGTGCCAGGAAAAAACAGCCTTAGGAATGTGGTTATACCTGATTATGTAAATTTCAGGGGGTGTAGGTAAGGCTGTACTGGGTAAAGGTATGGAAGCAAACTTCACCTTCTGTTCCCCTTTCCTCCCCTCAGCCCTGGTGGGCTCAGTGCAGGGGAGCTGATGCTGGGACCAAAGCCATGTGCATCCATGTGCATCCCAGTCTCCCAGCAGCATCCCTGTTTGAGGCTAGCATTGGGCTGGAAGTGAAAACGAAGAATAACTCTTGCTTTCACCCATTGGACACTCCAGTCCACACTCTCTTTTCTTCTCTCCTGATCCCCTTCATTGTCTCCTCATGCCTTCCTTCTTGCTTTGTTTTTGTTTCCCCTCTTTCAATTTTTCAGCAATCGAACTGTAAATAAGTAATTCCCACAACCTGCTGCATTTCCAGCCTTGCATCTTGCCACTCCCCTGCAGCCTGCTTCAGGTTGCATTTCTTACTATGAAGTGCTTCAAGTGTGACGAGTAACTGAGAGTGAGTGATGTCTAACACACCTATTTCCCAACCATGAAGTCTTCAGAAATGTTAACATTTTGCCTCACTTGCATAGGTTTTATTTTATTTTTTCATTTTTATTGGTTATTTATTTACATTTCAAATGTTATCCACCTTCCCAGTTTTCCCTCCACTAACCCCATCTCCTCCCTCCCCACTCCCCCTACCTCTATGAGGCTGCTCTCCCACCTGCCCACCCATTCCTGCCTCAGCACTCTAGCATTCCCCTACTCTGGGTCATCAAGTCTCCACAGGACCAAGGAGCTCCCCTCCCAGTGATACCTGATAAGGCAGTCTTCTGCTACATGTCCAGTTGGGGCCATAGGCCCACCCCCCATGTATACTCTTGGTTGGCGGTTTAGTCCCTGGGAGCTTTGGGGTGTCTGGTTGGTTGATATTGTTGTTATTCCTATGGTAGCAAACCCCTTCAGCTCCTACAGTCCTTGCCCTAACTTCTCTATTGGGGTCCCTGTGCTCAGTCTGATGGTTGACTGAGAGTATCCGCATCTGTATTGGTCAGGCTCTAGCAGAGCCTCTCAGAGCTATACCAGGCTCCTGTTACTAAGCACTTCTTAGAATCAGCAATTGTGCCTGGGTTTGGTGTCTGCAGACAGGATGGATACCTAGGTAGGGCAGTCTTTAGATGGCCTTTCCTTCAGTTTCTGCTCTACTCTTAGTCTGTGCATTTCCTTTTGATAAGAGGAATTCTGGATTAATATTTTTGAGGAGGGTAGGTGGCCCTATCCCTTAACCAGGGACCATGACTATCCACTGGGTATGGTCTCTACAGGTTCTCTCTCCCCTTTGTTAGGTATTTCAGCTAATGTCCTCCCCATTGGATCCTGGAAAACTGTTGGGTCCCTGGCACCTGGGACTTTCCCCCAGATCCCCCTCCCCCATTGCTACACACCTCTTTTCAAATTTCTGATCCTCTGTACCTCTCCCCACTCTTCTCCCCTGTCTGAACTGGCTCCCCTTGTCCCTCCCCCCCTCTCCCTTTCCAGGTCCCTCTCTCCCTCTACTTCCCAGAGACTATTTTTCCCCATTCTGGGTAGGACTGTAGTATCCATACTTTGGTGTGATCTTTCCTCTTGGGTTTCATGTGGTCTATAAATTGTATTGTGGGTATTCCAAACTTCTTTTTGGCTAATATCCACTTATCAGTGAGTGCTTACCATATGTGTTCTTTTGCAACTGGATTACCTCACTCAGGATGATATTTTCAAGTTCCATTCATTTGCTTGTGAATTTAATAAAGTCATTGTTTCTAAAAGCTGAGTGGTATTCTATTGTGTAAATGTCCACATTTTCTGTGTCCATTCCTCTGTTGAGGGACATCAGGGTTGTTTCCAGCTTCTGGCTATTATAAATAAGACTGCTATGAACATAGTGGAGCACGTGTCCTTGTTATATGTTGGAGCATCTTTTGGGTATATGCCCAGGAGAGGTATAGCTGGGTCTTCAGGTAAAACTATTTCCAATTTTCTGAGGAACCTCCAGACTGATTTCCAGAGTGATCATACCAGCTTGCAATTCCACCAGCAATGGAGGAGTGTTCCTCTTTTTCCATACACTCACCAGCATGTTCTGTCACCTGAATTTTTGATCTTGGCCATTCTGACTGGTCTGAGGTAGAATCTCAGGGTCCTTTTGATTTGCATTACCCTGATGATTAAAGATGCTGAACATTTCTCTAAGTGCTTCTAGTCATGCAAAATTCCTCAGTTGAGAATTTTCTGTTTATATCTGTACCCCATTTTTAATTGGGTTTTTGGTTTTCTGGAGTCTAACTTCCTGAGTTCTTCATATATTTTGGATGTTAGCCCTCTAGCAGATGTAGGATTGGTAAAGATCTTTTCCCAATCTGTGGATTGCCATTTTTTCCTATTGACAGCATCATTTGCCTTACAAAAGCTTTTCAATTTTATGAGGTCCCATTTGTCTATTGTTGATGTTAGGGCATAAGTCGTTAGTGTTCTGTTCGGGAAATTTTCTCCTGTGCCAAAGTGTTAGAGGCTCGTCCCCACTTTCTCTTCTACTAGATTAAGTGTATTTGGTTTTATGTGGAGGTCCTTGATCCACTTGTACTAGAGCTTTGTAAAGGAAATAAGAATGGGTCAATTTGTATTCTTCTACACGCTGACCACCAGTTGAACCCGCACCATTTGTTGAAAATGCTGTCTTTTTTCCACTGGATGGTTTTGGCTCCTTTGTCCAAGTGACCAAAGGTATGTGGGTTCATTTCTGGGTCTTCAATTCTATTTCATTGATCTACCTGTCTGTCTCTGTACCAATACCATGTGGTTTTTATCACTATTGCTCAGTAGTATAACTTGAGTTCAGGGATGATGATTACTCTAGAAGTTCTTTATTGTTGAGAATGGTTTTTGATATCCTGCATTTTTTGTTATTCCGGATAAATTTGAGAATTGCTCTTTGTATATCTGTGAAGAGTTGAGTTGGAATTTTGATGGGGATTGCATTGAATCTGTAGATTGCTTTTGGTGAAATGGTCATTTTTACTATGTTAATGTGCCAATCCATGAGCGTGGGAGATCTTTCCATCTTCTGAGATCTTCTTCAGTTTCTTTCTCCAGAGACCTGAAGTTCTTGTCATACAGAACTTTCACTTGCTTCTTTAGAGTCACACCGAGGTGTTTTATATTATTTGGGACTATTGTGAAGGGTGTTGTTTCCCTAATTTCTTTCTCAGCCTGTTTATCCTTTGAGTAGAGGAAGGCTACTGATTTATTTGAGTTAATTTTATACCCTGATACTTTGCTGAAGTTGTTTCTCGGACTTAGTAGTTCTCAGTGGAACGTTTGGGGTCACTTAAGTATACTATCATATCATCCGCAAACAGTGAGATCTTGACTTCTTCCTTTCCAATTTTTATTCCTTTGACCTCCTTTTGTTGTCTGATCACTCTGGCTAGGACTTCGAATACTATATTGAATAAGTAGGGAGAGAGTGGGCAGCCTTGTCTAGTCCCTGATTTTAGTGGGATTGCTTCAAGTTTCTCTCCATTTAGTTTGATGTTGGCTATTAGCTTGCTGTATGTGGCTTCTATTATAATTAGTTATGGACCTTGAATTCCAGATCTCTCTAATACTTTTAGCATGAATTGTGTTGTATTTTGTCAAATGCTTTCTCAGCATCTAATGAAATCATTATGTGGTATTTTTTTTTGTTTGAGTGTGTTTTTATAGTGGATTACATTGATGGATTTCTGTATATTGAAACATCCATGTATCCCTGGTATGAAGCCTACTTGATCATGGTAGATGATCATTTTGATGTATTCTTGAATTTGGTTTGCAAGAATTTTATGAGTATTTTTGCATCAATATTCACGAGGGAAATTGGTCTGAAGTTCTCTTTCTTTGTTGCGTCTTTGGGTAGTTTAGGTATCAGTGTAATTGTGCTTTCATAGAATGTATTGGGTAGTGTTCCTTCTGCCTCCCTTTTATGAAATATTTTGAGAAGTATTAGTATTAGGTCTTCTTTGAAAGTCTGATAAAATTCTGCACTAAAACCATCTGATCCTAGGGATTTTTTGGTTTGGAGACTTTTAATGACTGCTTCTATTTCTTTAGGGGTTATGGGACTGTTTAGATGGTTTATCTGATCCTGATTTAACTTTAGTACCTATTATATGTCTAGAAATTTATCAATTTCATTTAGATTTTACAGTTTTGTTGAGTATAGGCTTCTGTAGTAGGATCTGGTAATTTTTTGATTTCATCCATTTCTGTTGTTATGTCTCCCTTTTCATTTCTGATTTTGTTAATTTGAATACTGTCTCTGTGCCTTATGGTTATTCTGTCTAAGGGTTTATCTATCTTATTGATTTTCTCAAAAAATCAGCTCAAGGTTTTGTTGATTCTTTGTATAGTTCTCTTTTTTTTCCTGCTTGGTATTTTCTACTTGATTTCATCCCCAACTTTGATTGTTTCCTGCCTTCTACTCCTCTTGGATGTATTTGCTTCTTTTTGTTCTAGAGCTTTTAGGTGTGCTGTCAAGCTGCTCATGTATGCTTTCTCCTGTTGCTTTTTGGAGGCATTCAGAGCTATAAGTTTTCCTCTTAGCACTGCTATCATTGTGTCCCATAAGGTTGGGTATGTTGTGCCTTCATTTTCATTAAATTCTGAAAATTCTTTAATTTTTTTTCTTTATTTCTACCCTGACCAAATTATCATTGAGTAGATAGTTGTTCAGCTTCCATGTGTATGTGGGTTTCCTGTTGTTTTTGTTGTTTTTGTTGAAGACCAGCATAGTCTGTGGTGATCAGATAGGATGCATGAGATTATTTCAATCTTCTTGAATTGGTTGAGGCTATTTTTGTGTATTTATATGGTCAGTTTGAGAGAAGGTACTGTGAGGTGCTGAGAAGGTATATTCTTTTATTTTAAGATAAAATGTTCTCTATATATTTATCTGTTAAGTCCATTAACATAACTTCTGTTAGTTTCACTGTGTCTCTGTTTAGTCTCTATTTCCATGATCTGTCCATTGATGAGAGTGGTATGTTAAAGTCTCCTACTATAATTGTATGAGGTTCAATGTGTGCTCTGACCTTCAGTAATGTTTCTTTTAGAAAGGTGAGTGTTTTTGCATTTTGGGCATAGATGTTTAGAATTTAGAGTTCCTCTTGGTGAATTTTTGTTTTGATGATTATGTAGTATCCTTCCCCATCCTTTTTGATAACTTTTGCTTGAAGGTCTATTTTATTGATACTAGAATTGCTATTCCAGCTTGTTTCTTGAGGCCATTTGCCTGGAAATTTTCTCCTTGCCTTCTACTTTGAGGTTGTATCTGTCTTTGTCTCTGAGGTGTGTTTTCTGTATGCAGCAAAATGCTGGGTCCTGTTTATGTATCCAGTCTGTTAGTCTTTGTCTTTTTATTGGGAATTGAGTCCATTGATGTTAAGAGATATTAAGGAACAGTGATTGTTGCTTCCTGTTATTTTTGTTGTTAGAGGTGGAATTACGTTTGTGTGGCTCTCTTCTTTTGGGTTTCTTGCATTTTCTAGGGTGTAGTTTTCCCTCCTTGTGTTGGAGTTTTCCATCTATTATCCTTTGTAGTGCTGGACTTGTGGAAAGATATTGTGTAAATTTGGTTTTGTCATGGAATAGCTTGATTTTTCCATCTATGTTAATTGAGAATTTTGCTGTATATAGTACCCTGGGCTGGCGTTTATGTTCTCTTAGGTCTGTCTGACATCTTCCCAAGATTTTCTGGCTTTTAGAGTCTTTGTTGAGAAGTCTGGGGTAATTCTGACAGGTCTCTCTTTATATGTTACTTGACCTTTTCCCCTTACCACTTAATATTCTTTGTTCTGTGCATTTGGTGTTTTAATTATTATATGATGGGAGTAACTTCTTTTCTTGTCCCATCTTTTTGGTGTTCTGTAGGCTCCTGTATGTTTATGGGTATCTCTTTCATTAGGTTAGTGAAGTTTTCTTCTATAATTTTGTTGAGGATGTTTTCTGACCCTTTGGGTTGGGAGTCTTCACTCTCTTCTATACCTATTATGCTTATGTTTGGTCTTTTCATTGTGTCCTGGATTTCTTGAATGCTTTGAGTTAAGAGTTTCTTTGCTTTTTGTATATTCTTTTACTGTTCTGTCAGTGTCTTCTAGGGTATCTTCTATCCCTGAGATTCTCTCCTCTATCTCTTGTATTTTGTTGCTGGTGCTTGCATTTGTGACTCCTGATCTCTTTCATGGGTTTTCCATCTCCAGGGTTGTCTACCTTTGTGTTTTCTTTAATGTTTCTATTTTCATTTTTAGATGCTGGACAGTTTTGTTCAATTCCTTCACTTGTTTGATTGTGTTTTCCTGTATTTTTTTTTAAGAGATTTGTTTCCTCTTTACAGGCCTTTACTTTTTTTTACCTGTGTTCTCCTGTATTTCTTTAAGGGAGTTATTAATGTCCTTCTTACATTTCTCTATCATATGCATGAGATGGGATTTTAGATCTGAAACTTGCTTTTTAGGTGTGTTGGGGTATCCAGGCTTTGGTGTGGTAGGAGAACTAGGTAGGTTCTGATGTCAAGCAGCATTGGTTTCTTTGCTTATGATCTTGCACTTGTCTCTCACCATCTGGTTATGTCTAGTGCTACCTGCCCTTGTTGTCGCTGACTGAAGCCTGTCCCTCCTGTGATCCTGGTTGTGTCAGAACTCCTCATAGTCTAGCTGTCTCTGTGATCCTATGATTCTGTGATCCTTGATCCTGGGATTCTGGGTTTGTCAGAACTCCTGGGAGTCAAGCTTTCTCTGGGTGTTGCAAGTGTGGGTGGGGAGCCAGAGTACTCTGGGCACAGGTACAAGTTGGAAGGAACCCATGCCTCTGACTGGTTAGGGGTTCATGCTTTCCTGGTTCTTGTGGGGGGGGGTCCCAGTTACACCAGGTGTTGGGGGCAGATGTAGTCTCAACTGTGATCTTAGGTGTAGTAGAGCTCCAGTGCTCTTGGGTGTGTCAGATCTCCTAGGACTTGAGCTTCCTCTATGATGCTGGGTGTTTTGCAGCACCTGGATGTTGAACTTCCTCTGGGTGTTGTAGGAGTGAGTGAAGAGCCAGCACCCTGGATCTGCTCCAGGCACTGGTACAAACTAGGAGGAACCTGTGCCTCTAAGTGGGCTGGGGGAGGGCAGTTTCCTGTGTCCCTGGATCCTGGGGGTCCCAGTTATGCTGGGTGTGGGGGCAGGTGTTGTGGTGTCACCTGTGATCCTGGGTGTTTCATAGCACCTGGGAGTCAAGCTTCCTTTGGATGTCGTAGGAGTGGGTGTGGAGCCAGCACCTCAGGTCTGCTTCAGGCAAAGTTCAAATGGGAAGGAACCTTTGCCTCTGACTGGGTCGGGGTTCCCTGCATTGGTGTTATTTTTGAAAACTAAAAATTGATTCTCTCATTCTATCTATTTATCATCTATCTATCATCTGTCATCTACAATCTATCTGTCTGTCTGTCAGTCTGTATGTCTATCTTCTTTCTCCAAAACGTCTATTATAATGCCTATTATAACATCTGACTTAAAATAAACTTTTGGTTCTCTATCTATCTATCTATCTATCTATCTATCTATCTATCTTTCTATCATCTATTTATCCATCCTTTATGATTTGTGTATCTCTTTACCTACCTACTTGCCTATTTACATATCCATTGATATATCCATCAAGTAAATTATATATATATATGTATATATTTCACAAGTACTATCTTTTTATAATTTTATCCTTTTATCTTTTATGTGTGTTTTGATATTTATTAGTAGAATATCCACATATATCATAAGTATTAAATAGTGCTATTTTATACATTTTTATTCTTATTTTGGTAATATATATATTTTGTAGCTGTTTTTTGGTTTTGTTTTGTTTTTCCTTTTTAGCTTAAACTAATGATCTTGAGACTTATTTATTCTGGCAATTGCAGCTTTAATTTATTTATTTTGTTTGCTGTGTAAATTCCTTTGTATATTTATACTATAATTTATTTATCCAACTTTCTCTAAATGAGCATTTAAATTGTTTGCAATTTTTTTCTAGGCACAATGAAATTTGCTGCAACTATCATTCTTGAGCATGTCCCATGTGCCAGAGAACTGGTCAGAGTCATATGCCAAGGACTGAAGGTATTAGGTAGTGGGCACGCTGTCTTTGCTAGTAATTGCCCTGTTGATATGAAAAGGTGAGTAATTACCCACCAGCAGAGGTGTGCTTCTTCCTTCCTTTCTTCCTTCCTTCCTTTCTTTCTTTCTTTCTTTCTTTCTTTCTTTCTTTCTTTCTTTCTTTCTTTCTTTCCTATGTATATGGTCACTGTTCTATGTACAGTGATACTGTTCTATGTACAGTGGTACTGTTCTGTGTATATGGGTACTGTTCTATGTATATGGGTACTGTTCTATGTATATGGGTACTGTTCTATGTATATGGGTACTGTTCTATGTACAGTGATACTGTTCTATGTATATGGGTACTGTTCTATGCATATGGGTACTGTTCTATGTACAGTGGTACTGTTCTATGTATATGGATGTTGTTCTATGTATATAGGTACTGTTCTATGTATATGGGTACTGTTCTATGTACAGTGGTACTGTTCTATGTATATGGGTACTGTTCTATGTACAGTGGTACTGTTCTATATACAGTGGTACTGTTTTATATATGGGTGTTGTTCTATGTATATAGGTACTGTTCTATGTATATGGGTACTGTTCTATGTACAGTGGTACTGTTCTATGTATATGGGTACTGTTCTATGTACAGTGGTACTGTTCTATGTATATGGGTGTTCTATGTATATAGGTACTGTTCTATGTATATGGGTACTGTTCTATGTACAGTGGTACTGTTCTATTTATATGGGTACTGTTCTATGTACAGTGGTACTGTTCTATTTATATGGGTACTGTTCTATGTACAGTGGTACTGTTCTATGTATATGGGTACTGTTCTATGTACAGTGGTACTGTTCTATGTATATGGGTACTGTTCTATGTACAGTGGTACTGTTCTATGTATATGGGTACTGTTCTATGTACAGTGGTACTGTTCTATGTATGTGGGTGTTGTTCTATGTATATAGGTACTGTTCTATGTATATGGGTACTGTTCTATGTACAGTGGTACTGTTCTATGTATGTGGGTGTTGTTCTATGTATATAGGTACTGTTCTATGTATATGGGTACTGTTCTATGTACAATGGTACTGTTCTATGCATATGGGTACTGTTCTATGTACAGTGGTACTTTGCCTGCATGTTTTGTGCCACCTGTGTACAGTACCCACAGAGACAAGGAAATGTCATCAGATTCTCTGAACTGGAGCTATGCTGTGAGCCATGGTGTAGGTGCTAGGAATCAAATTCCTGGAAGTATAGCCAGTGTTACTAACAGTTGAATCCTCTTTGCTACCCCATGGCAGTGCATGGCCGTCAGCTGCTTAGCCCTGTTATCTTTCTCAAGGTCAGTACTACAAAACCTTTAGATCTGCCAGCACATTGCAATTGAAATGGCATCTCCTCTTGCTTTGCCTTTCTTTCATTAGTGATTAAGTATCTTTTCATAAACATATTGCCTGTACTGGTTTCCTATTCTACAGCTTCTTGTAGGTATTTATTTTACCCATTTCCATGTCTTTTCTTTGTAATTTTTTTTGTGTTTTTGTGCATTCTGCTATTTTATATAGACCATAGACCCAGAGTTAACTTCTTTCAAGAGATTTTTTTTGTGGGAGAAATTTTTTTCATTTCAATCATGATAGCTTTTTGACACAAAGAAGGTTTTATTTTAATGAACGAAGTAAATGGTCAAGATTTCTCTGTTCAATTTTATTCTGCTTTTGTTTATGCTATATTTGATGCTCTCTCTGTCTCTGTCTCTGTCTCTGTCTCTCTCTCTCTCTCTGTGTGTGTGTGTGTGTGTGTGTGTGTGTGTGTGTGTGTGTGTGTGTGTGAATTTAATTGACTTGACTTCATGGTCTGTTTCTGAGACAGATTTGTGTGAGATGAGGGAAATTTTCTCGAAGGTGTGCTGGATGCCACCAATAGTCCTGCTGTTCCTTTGGGCAGAGAGAACTTGGATGCAAGACTTTGACTTTTGTTAATTTGGTTACTCTCCCTGTGCCCTCTGGTTAGTCTGGCTAAGGGATTATCTATCATGTTGATTTTCTCAAAGAACCAGTTCCTGGTTTTGTTGATTCTTTGTATAGTCCTTTTTGTTTCTACTTGGTTGATTTCAGCCCTGAGTTTGATTATTTCCTGCCTTCTACTCCTCTTGGACGTATTTGCTTCTTTTTGTTCTAGAGCTTTTTGGTGTGCTGTCAAGTTGCTGATATATGCTTTCTCCTGGTTCTTTTTGGAGGCACTCAGAGATATGAGTTTTCCTCTTAACATGGCTATCACTGTGTCCCATAAGGTTGGGTATGTTGTGCCTTCATTTTCATTAAATTCTAAAAACTCTTTCATTTTTTTCTTTATTTCTTCCCTGACCAAGTTATCATTGAGTAGAGCATTGTTCAGCTTCCATGTGTATGTGAGTTTCCTGTTGTTTTTGTTGTTGTTGAAGACCAGCATAGTCTGTGGTGATCAGATAGGATGTATGAGACTATTTCAATCTTCTTGTATTGGGGGAGGCTATTTTTGTGTCTGATTATATGGTCAGTTTGAGAGAAGGTACTGTGAGGTACTGAGAAGGAATATTCTTTTGTTTTAAGATGAAATGTTTATATATATGTACATATATATATATATATATATATATATATATATGTTAAGTCCATTTTAGTTCATAACTTCTGTTAGTTTCACCGTATTTCCATGATCTGTCCACTGGTGACAGTGGTATGTTAAAGTCTCCTACTATTATTGTATGAGGTTTAATGTGTGCTCTGACCTTCAGTAATGTTTCTTTTACAAAGGTGAGTGCCCTTGCATTTTGGGCATAGATGTTTTGAATTGAGAGTTCCTCTTGGTGAATTTTACCTTTGATGATTATGTAGTGTCCTTCCCCATCTTTTTTGATGACTTTTGCTTGAAGGTCTATTTATTGAATACTAGAATTGCTATTCCAGCTTGTTTCTTGAGACCATTTGCCTGGAAATTTTTTCCAGCCTTCTACTTTGAGATTGTGCCTGTCTTTATCAGTGAGGTGTGTTTTCTGTATGTATGCAGCAAAATGTTGGGTCTTATTTATATATCCAGTCTGTTAGGTTACTCTTTGTCTTTTTATTGGGGAATTTCGTCCATTGATGTTAAGAGATATTAAGGAATAGTGATTGTTGTTTTCTGTTATTTTTATTGTTAGAGGTGGAATTATGTTTGTGTGGCTCTCTTCTTTTGTGCTTGTTGCAAGAATATTACTTTCTTGTCTTTTCTAGGGTGTGTTGGAGTTTTCCATCTATTATTTTTTGTAGTGCTGGATTTGTGGAAAGATATTGTGTAAATTTGGTTTTGTCATGCAATATCTTGGTTTCTCCTTGTATGTTAATTGAGAGTTTTGCTGGATATAGTAGCCTGAGCTGGCATTTGTGTTCTCTTAGGGTCTGTATGACATCCGTCCAGGATCTTCTGGCTTTCGTAGTCTCTATTGAGAAGTCTGGTGTAAATCTGATAGGTCTGCCTATATATGTCACTTGACCTTTTTCCCTTACTGCTTTTAATATTCTTACTTTGTTTTGTGTATTTGGTGTTTTGACTATTATGAGAAGGGAGGGATGGATTTCTTTTCCAGTCCAGTCTATTTGGAGTTCTGTAGGCTTCTTGTATGTTTATGAGCTATCTTTCTTTAGGTTAGGGAAGTTTTATCCTATAATCTTGTTGAAAGTATTTATTGGCCCTGGTTTGATCTTCTCCTTGTGTCCTGGATTTCCTGGGCGTTTTGTGTTAGGAGCTTTTTGCATTTTGCATGTTTTTGACAATTGTGTTAATGTTTTCTATGATATTTTCTGTGTTTGAGATTCTTCTGCCTCTTGTGTTCTGTTGGTGATGCTTGTGTCTATGACTCCTGATTTCTTTCCTAGGTTTTCTATCTTGAAGGTTGTTTCCCTTTCTGATTTCTTTATTGTTTCTATTTCCATTTTTAGATCCTGGATGGGTTTGTTCAATTCCTTCACTTGTTTGGTTGTGTTTTAATTCTTTAAGGGATTTTTGTGTTTTCTGGTGTATTGGGATATCCAATATTGACTTTGGTGGGAGAACTGGGTTCTGATGTTGCCAAGTAGTCTTGGTTTCTGTTGCTTAGGTTCCTGGACTTGCCCTTCACCATCTGGTTGTTTCTGGTATTAGCTGGTCTTGCTTTCTCTGCCAGTGGCTTGACCTTCCTTCAAGCCTGTGTGTCAGCACTCCTGGAGACCAGCTTTCTCCCAGTGGGATTTGGGTGTACAGAGATGTGTCACAAGGTCATCTCTGGGTGCAGGCTGAAATGGAAAGGATCCTTTCCCAGACTGCTCCTGGGTTCCTGTGTCCTGAGGGTTCCAGGAGGGTCCCCTGAGCAGATGTGGTGGTCTTGCCTCTGCTCTCAGGTGTCCTAGAACTCCTGATGACTGGCTTTCAGCTCTGGGCACAGGCAGAGACCTTGTCCATGACTGCTCCTAGGTTCCTGTTTTGAGAGGACTCTATGTGGGTTCCTCTTGGGACAGGAGTGTGACCAGAAGTGATGGTCTCCCCTGAGCTCTCAGGATTGTCCATAGTTCTGTAAATCCAGCTTTCTCTCCCACAGGATTTGGGTACAGAGAGTGACTTTGGCCATTTCTTTCTTTCCTCCTCCTTCCCTTCCTTCCCCACTCCCCTCCTTCCTTTTTTTTTTCCCCTAATGTGGACTTTATTGGTTTGCTTTGGTTTTCTGTTTCTTTAATGCTTGGAAATGGTATTTTTAAATAAAATTATTTGCTAGTATAAACTAATTCAAATATTTTAAATGATTTTTTATGTTTTCTTTCTGTGGTCATATTCTTTGTATTTCAGTATTATTTTAAGGTCTTATTTCCAAAATGGCCAGATCTCATTTAACAGACCTCCCCTTTGCTTCTATTTCAAACATGGACTCTTTCATTTTTGCAGAATTTCACAGGGTACTTTCTGGGCCCTTTATTAACTTTTTGTATTTAAATAGTCAATTATTAAAAATATTGTTGATCACAAAATTAAAAAGATATTTTTATTTTGGAAATTTTTTCATACATTTATAATGCATTTTGATAATTAATTGATGGGCATATACTTAAATTTAAGTACTACATTAGGTGCATAACACAAGGTTTTAGCTTTTTGTAGCAATTGCTTTTCTAATTTTCTTTTACTCCAGTATACAGCAAGGCCTGGTTTTTAGTTTTCAAGTGTGTGTTCCTTAGCATCTAGTGTTTGTTGGAATGAGAATGACCGCCCCATCCCCAGTAGGCTCATAGATTTGAATGCTTGGTTTCCAGTTGGTAGAACTGTTTGGGGAAGAATCAGGTGATGTGGCTTTATTGAAGAAGGTATGCCATGGGGGCAACCTTGAAATTTCAGGGGTCCAAAGTATTGCCAGTCTCTTTTTCTCCATTGCCTCCTACTTTTGGATCAAGATGTGAACTCTCAGCTACTCCAGCTGCTATACCTTTGCTATGCCATCATGGATTTTAGCCCCCTGAAACCCTAAGCCCCAAATTAAATGCTTTATTTTAGTCATGGTTATTTTATCACAGTAATAAAAAAGCAACTAAGACAAATACTGTAACTTAGCATTATTGATTTTGAGCTTAACTTTATTGTGGTAAGAAAGTTTGATTTACATGATATATATATATATATATATACATATATATATATATGATGTACATTCTTTTTAAGCAAATTACCTTTATGTGTGTGCACCTATTGTCTGTGTTAGCATATGCCATATCCCAAGGAAACCAGAAGAAGTCTAGGGTGGGACCCCTGGAGGTGATGTTACAGGGCGTTGTGAGCTACCTAAAGCAGGTGCTGGAAGAGCAGTTTATTCCCTTAACTGTTGAGCTATTACTCAAGACCCAGGATGTATACTCTTTAATTGGGGAACTATCAGGTCTCTCTTTATTTATATATTACAAATATAATTAATATAGTGTCAAATAGTCAGTATTCCCACTACTTAAAATGCTATCATAGCTATAACACTGTTAGGAAGGCAGAGCATGCAAATCATTGGTTTCTCTTTAATTCTTTACAATTAGTTTAACTGTGGTAGTACCTTGCTTACTTTGGGTTCAAAATAATGAGTTCAGGCTTCCTTGCTCCCAGGTTTGTGCATATCCTGATTAAATCACTCATTTGTGTAATTTGTGTATTCACTCTGTCAGCAAATATTTAGAACTTAGAGTGTTTTTGGTGGACTGCACTGAATTACATACCAAAAATACAAAAATTATGGCACCTCTGACAGTAAGAAACAGATAGTTCCTAACATAACAAACACCAACCAGTGTTGGAAGTGCAGCAGGTGAGGGCTAGACAGATAAAGCCTGCAAGGAAGAGGGGGCCGGGGTAAGGGTGGAGTGGTGGATGGGAGTCTCTCATGTACAGGGGAGTCTGGAAGCTGAGGTAAAGCAAGTGGATGAACTATCTCTCTCTGTGTGTGTGTGTATGTATGTGTGTGTGTGTTTAAGTGTGAATGTGTGGTGTGTGTGTGTTTAAGTGTGAATGTGTGGTGTGTGTGTTTAAGTGTGAATGTGTGGTGGTGGTGGTGGTGTGTGTGTGTGTGTGTTTAAGTGTGAATGTGTGGTGGTGGTGGTGTGTGTGTGTGTGCTTGGAGAAGACATCCTAGTTGGGTACTAAGAAAAAGTCTCCAAGGAAGAACATACAGTATTGAGAGAATACACAGTAAGGGTCTTTGGAAACAGCAAGGCCAAGATGAAAAGAGATGACTTTTATTTTGGAAGAATATCTCTTCTGGTCGTGGGGAGACCCAACTGTAAAGAGACAGGAGGAAACAAGAGGGCCAGAGAGGGTTGGCTAAGGTACTTTATGCCAGGGGAGGGGTGGTGGTTTGGAGCAACAATAATCAGTAAGAGCCTTCAAAACATGCCATGACCCCTCACCTGTGATTTCATTTTTAGTGTTTTTAGTCATTCACAATCAATTCTGGTTCAAACACATGAAATGAGAATTCCCAGAAATAAGGGCACAGGGAAATAACTCAGTAAATAGAGTACTCCTAACATGCCTGATAACCGGGATTTTATCCCCAATACTGCATAAATCTGGTCATGGTAGCATATGCTTTTAATCCCAGCATTTGGGAAGCAGAGGCCGTGGTTTGAATAAGAATGGCCCCCGTAGGGTTAGAGATTTGAATGTTTGGTCACCAGGGAGTGGCACTGTTAGGAGTTGTGGCCTTGTTGAGGAAGTGTGTCACTGGGGGTGGGCTTTAAGATTTCAAAAGCTAAAGCCAGGTGCAGTGGCTCTCTCCTGTCCTGCTGTCTGCAGATCCAGGTGAAGAACTCTCAGCTCCTCTGCAGTACTATGTCTGTCTGCATGCCGCCATCCTTCTCTTCATGCTGATGAAGACTGAACCCCTGAGACTATAAGCCAGCCCTAACGGAATACGTCCTACGCTGTGTTGTGGTGTCCCCTCACCTCAGTACAACACTGACTAAGACGATGACAAAACCAACCAAGCAAACCAAAGTTTCAAAGATGGTTCACAGATCCACAGATGCCTTTTCTTGCTATACCCATTACAATTTTCTCTCCATAGCCATGTGCTCTGTCTTGAATCACAGAAGACTGCAATTCCTTCTGTGCATCTCTCTCCCACCTGAGTGTCCAGCTTCACCGCAGCTGTTCTGAGATGGAGAAGAGAAGGCATGTGCATTTTGGGTGGGGGTGGGGAGGGGATGATGATGCAGCCAGAGACTAGAGAGGAAGAGGGAAGGGTACTGCAACCAGTAAGAAATTAGAAGGGACTCAAAAGGGAGGCCATTTTCTTTTCTTTTTTTTTTTTTTTTTTTTGGTTCTTTTTTTCGGAGCTGGGGACCGAACCCAGGGCCTTGCGCTTCCTAGGTAAGCGCTCTACCACTGAGCTAAATCCCCAGCCCCAGGAGGCCATTTTCAACTGTGCCAAATGCTGCCCACAGGTGCACAGGCTGGAGTTTGGAAGTCAACCATCTTTGGCAACACTGATAAGAGAGGTTTGGTGGGAAGACTGGGGCCAATGCTTGAATGTAGAGGGACTAGATTTATGTTGTAGTATAATGGACTTTTTCATTTGATGTCCCCTCCCATGCCTTTAATACCATCTGGCTTCAATTCTGTTTTATCTGACATTAGTAGTGACACAACTCTCTTTTTGATAATGTTTTGGCTTCCTCAGAATTCCATCATAAGGCTCAACAGAGTGGGTGGCTTATATTATAACCATTCATATTTTCACCATTTTGGAATTCAGAAGTCAGAGTACACAAGGTTCCCATCTCCTAAGTCTTTCCCTAAGTTGCAGGTGACTGTCTTCTTCTCTGTGTCTCACTCTGTGTGTGTTTATCCCAACTTCCCACTTTTTTTTAAAGACTCCAGTCATGTGGGATTGGAGCACATTCTCAAAGCCTCATTTCAACCCAGTTGTTAACTCTTTGAAGACTCTCCCAATATGGCAGTTTGATATACTGAAAATGGTACCTGAATGTGTCAGTTTTGAGAGTACAATTGGACTCAGCTAGTTTGCTCTAGTTTCCACTGTCTCTCTTGTGTGTGCAACATGTATGTGAGTGTGTGTGTATATGTGTGCGTGCGTATGCGTGTGCATGTGTACATTTCTGTCATCCATAGTTTTTATTGATGTTTTTCTTTTTTATTCTTTTACAACATCAAAAAGTTTTATTTAGAAATATCATATTTATCAGACTTGGTTTGATCAAACTGATTGATCTCATATGCAGTTTGTTTCATTCATTTTACTGCAACTTTTATGTTTGGGCCTATTAGTACTCCTTCCTTTCTCCTTTCCTCCCCATCTCTCTTTCTTTCACTCCCTTCCTTTCTTCCTTCTCTCTCATTTCCCCCCTAATTTCACTTGAATTGAGAAAGTCTTCAATAGGTCCCTTTAACGTTGCTTTCATATGGGTATCATAAAATTTAAGCATATGTAGTATAAGACTTTTTGAACAAAGCTTAAGATTATCCAGCAATTCCCTGCTTTCTAGAATATGCTTTAATTCTCCCAGGAACACATGTTATTATTGCCTAGAGATTTATATGTTTATTAAAAAATAGTATTTTCTAATTGATTTTTAATTAAATTTCTCAGCATATTTTATCAATTTCTGTATTCTTTCCAGTTTTCCATAATTGTTCTTCACAGTCACGATACTGTGGTAACAGACAACTTGAGAAGTGGTGGCTTAGCTGCAACATTTTATTTCAAGCTTGCATCCTATGTCAAGTGGGGCTCATTCCTCATTCTGAAGATGCCCTAAAGCAACAGTTCCACCTGGAAGAGGACAGAGAAGATAGGGCCCAGGAGAATAGTTCAATTCTTTGAACTTGGAAGGCAGAAAATTATATTTTGTTTCTACCCACTTTGCTTTGTGTAATCACCCCAAGATGGACAGAATGCATTTTCTGTGAACATAATTATGGGATATGGTGAGCCGTAGAAACTGTAGGCTGACTTTTCTTTCTTTCCTAATAAAATACATTCATCCCCCAGTCATTGTTTTAATTAGCAGTTTGAACAGCACACCCTCAGTTTTCCATGTGCACCAGGGCCTTTCTATTACTTTCGCTCCCAGTGAGCAGAATGACTGTAGATGATGCAAGAATGTGTTGGTTGGTGCTGAGATGAAGTTCTGTACCAGCATGACTACCATGCTTGTCATGTCACCTGTCATTTTGTGCAGCATATACACATTGATTTCCAGACTGAGCATGTGGTTGACTCTCTGCTGTCTCGCTCAAAGCTTGAAGGACGCATTTAACACAGGGCCATGTCTGTCTTCAAACCTGAATGGCCCAGGCATTGCTTGCTTACTCTACTTTGCTGGCTTGCTCATCAGACACAGGCTAGAACCGCTCAGCTTGCTCACCCTTCTCCCATCCAGTCTAGAATTTATCCTATTAATTCTCCTATTTACTCATATCCATAATTATATGCAAAATTACACTCATTTCTAAGATTTCTATTGATTTTTGTAAGTGCCTTGTTTTATTTCACATTTGTTTTTCTGAGTGCTGTTCTTTTTATCTTCTTGGACATTTTAATCATATTTTAAAGCATTTGCTCATAATTTTGTGACATTGATTTCATTTGAAATAAGCTTAATTATTTAACTTATGTATTTTGATGGCTCTCTTCTTAGTGTTCTTCTTCTTCCTTTTTTCTTACTTGTAAGCCAGCCCCAATTAAATTTCATCCTAATAAGAGTTGCCTTTGTTATGGTGTCTGTTCACAGGCAGTAAAACCCTAAGACAAGAATCATTTTTGGAACTTTAAACTATATGATCAATTATGTTACCATTGATTAGTGTTTTAATTTTTGATTGAATATTTTATGTAATTACACTTCAAATGTTATCCCCTTTCCCACTTCCCCCTCTCCCATCACTTCTACCCCCGCTTCTATGAGGATGCTCCCCCTCCCACCACTCCCTCCTCAACACCCTGGCATTCCCCTACACTGGTGAAATGAGCCTTCACAGGACCAAGGGCTTCTCCTCCTATTAATGCCAGACACTGCTATTCTCTGCTACATATGTGGCTGGAGCCATGGGTCCCTCCATGTGTACTCATTGGTTGGTGGTTTAGTCCCTGGGAGCTCTGGGAGATCTGGTTGGTTGATATTGTTGTTCTTCCTATGGGGTTGCAAACTCCTTCAGCTCCTTCAGTCCTTTCTCTAGCTCCTCCATTGGGGTCCCTGTCCTCAGTCTGATGGTTAGCTGCAAGCATCTTCATCTGAATCAATAAGGCTCTGGCAGAGCCTCTCAGGAGACATCCATATCAGGCAAGCACTTCTGGCATCAGCAATAGTGACTGGGCTTGGTGGCTGCATATGGAATGAATTCCCATGTGGGCAGTCTCTGGATGACCTTTCCTTCACTCCCTGCTCCATTCTTTGTCCTTATATTTCCTCCCGTGATATTTTGTTCCCCCTTCTAAGAGGGACTGAAGCATCTACGTTTTGGTCTTTCTTCTTGAGCTTCATATGGTCAGTGAATTCTTTTTGGGTATTAGCTTTTGGGCTAATTCCATTTATCAGTTAGTGCATACTATATGTGTTTTGTTTTGTTTTGTTTTGTTTTTGGACTGGGTTACCTCACTCAGGATGATATTTTTTAGTTCCATCCATTTGCCTAAGAATTTTATGAAGTCATTGTTTTTAATAGCTGAGTAGTGTTCCATTGTGTAAATGTACCACATTTTCTGTATCCATTCCTCTGTTAAGGGACATCTGGGTTCTTTCCAGCTTCTGGCTATTATAAATAAGGCTTCTATGAACATAGTGAAGCACGTGTCCTTGTTATATGTTCTAGCATCTTTTGGATATATGCCCAGGAATGGTATAGCTGGGTCCTCAGGTAGCACTATGTCCAAATTTCTGAGGAACCTCCAGACTGATTTCCAGAGTGGTTGTACCAGCTGCAATCCCACAAACAATGGAGGAGTGTTTTCTTTCTCCACATCCTTGCCAGCATCTGCTGTCATCTGAGTTTTTTGATCTTAGCCATTTTGAATGCTATGAGGTGGAATCTCAGAGTTGTTTTGATTTGCATTTCCCTGATGACTAAGGATGTTGAACATTTCTTTAGGTGCTTCTCAGCCATTCAATATTCCTCAGTTGAGAATTCTTTGTTTAGCTCTGTACCCCATTTTTAATAGGATTATTTGATTCTCTGGAGTCTAACTTCTTGAGCTCTTTGTATATGTTAGAGATATTAGCCCTCTATGGAATGTAGGATTGGTAAAAATCTTTTCCCAATCTGTTGGTTGCCATTTTGTCCTACTGACAGTGTCATTTGCCCTACAGAAGCTTTGCAGTTTTATGAGGTCCCATTTGCCTATTGTTGATCTTAGAGCATGAGCCATTGGTGTTCTGTTCAGGAAATTTCCCCCTGTGCCCTTGTGTTTGATGCTGCTCACCACTTTCTCTTCTATTAGTCTCAGTGCATCTGGTTTTATGTGGAGATTCTTGATCCACTTGGACTTGAGCTTTGTACAAGGAGATAAGAATGGTTAAAGGAGCTAAAATCATCCAGTGGAAGAAAGACACCGTTTTCAACAAATGGTGCTGGTTCAACTGATGGTCAGCATGTAAAAGAAAGCATTCTTCTTCTTTGTGTTTTATGGTTTGTATTTATTGTATTCATATTGTGTGGCAAGAAGGTTTTTTCCCTTGTTCTCTTCTTTTTTGCTTCTCCTCACAGTACCATACCCCGGTTATGAAAAGGCCCTATAGTCAGATGGTATTTCTCATACCTCACTCGACTCTTGTTTTCTACCATATGAATTCTTAGACTCTATTCTTCAGCCTCTGAAGCCATGTGGGAGGGGTGGAGGGATACTCCAGCTCAAGCTCCAAGCAATAAACTCCAGATTACTGTCTGTGATGGAACATGTTTAGGCTCCATTGTCTGGAAGGAGCGAGTTTTACCCCAGCAGAGTCTGAATGATGGTTGCACAGCCATCCCCTCACTGCATGCTGACCCAAGAATGTCCGACTTGATTTTGAAATGGAAACATTTTTCTAGTCTGTTTATTTATTATTATTATTATTAATTATTATTATTATTATTATTATTTAGTACTACTACTACTATTGCTTGTTCCTTTTCCATATATTCTTCCTAACTGCTTGAAGCAGGAGTAGTAAGTAGGTTGTGGGATGGTAATCCATGCCAGGAAGCTTGGTGGGTAGAGCAGGTCTGAGACCCCCAGAAACGTGGTGGGTACACACCTGAGATAGTAGGCGCCTCCCTGATTCCTGCCAAATTCCTGGCCTGGTACATGTGCCACACATATGAGGAAATGTGACCTGTGGTCATGTAGGCCTAGAACAGAGTTCTCGATGCTAATGAGGTGCCTGGAGGCCTTGAGGGTTTAGCCAATATGTTCCCCTTCCCAGACATTGCTCCCTGCACAAGGTATTTAATCTCTGGTCCTCCCTGAGAAATTAGTATGAGATGCATTCATTTTCTATGATGAACAACCAATAAACAATTTGAAACCAAGGACTGTGTCTTTCATCAAGAACCACCCTGGGGAGCATGGAGTACGCCTTTGTCCACTGAGAAAACCTCTGGCCAAGCTAAGGACAATCACCTCTGAGCTAAGCTGGGGCTCTCATTTCCCCAGCCCCTGGGATGGCTAGTCACCATACTTAGCCCATGGCCCAAGACTCTGCTCTCAACTCCTTGGGACTCAGTGGCACCTGAATGTCCAGGAGTTTGGGAGTGCCCAGTCCTGGCCTCTTTCCCAACTTCTCTGTGCAGTTCTCTAGTGGTGATTGGAGGTGTGGAAAGCCAGAAAATAGCAGCTTTGGCTTTCTCACATCTCAGACTGTGTTTTCCCTCCCCTGGAGCAGTGACTAGGCACGTCCCTGAAGCCCAGCACCCACCCGGGTTAAGTTTAGTCAAGTTTGTGTGATCCTCTCTCCGATGTCTGTGCCCAGCAGCAGGGCAGAACACAGACTCCCAGTAAATCACCTTTAGATTGTGAACTTACTAAGTTGTCTTGATGGGAGACAACTTGCCTCTCTGTTCCCCCTTTATTAGAAGCACCATAAAAACGAAAGTCTATATCAGCAAGCACCCGTCACAACACAACTCTCTATGGGTACCAACTCAAGAAAACTGAAAGCTGCATAGGAAAAACTAATGGTAACGAGAGTCAACTATTACACTGGTTTGATTAACAACATATCTTTTTTTTTTTTTTTTAAATCATGTCAGGCAGGGAAAAACCGCTGTGACACAATGCTTTTGGCCAAGATTGTGAATGCATCAGGAAATCCCACCAAGATCCAACATAACTCACATTCACACCTAGCTGGTCATGAGCTATGATGCCTTCTCCTACATTCATACATTTCAGGCCTTATCCTAGAACTTCAGAATGTAAATAAATTCCGTGCTAAAGTCTTTACAGTAATTACGAAGATATCATAGAGTAGGCACTAATTCACGTGCAACCTTATTGGTTTTCAGGTAATTTTGAATGGTGCTGCTGATTGAAGCCCTGAGTCTTACACAACCTAGGCAAGCACCCCACCATTGAGCTACACTCCCAGTGCAGTGCCTGATTCAGTGCAATTGGCATTCACAGGATAAGATGTCATTAGAACACAGTTAAAGTCAGAGGAGGGCCATATGCAGACAGCTCTGATGGCCAGTTGCCAGCTAAGGAGAAGCCTCAGAAGAAAACAACCCTGCTGATCTCTAATTGGGGATTTCCAGTCACGAATTATAAGGAAATCAATTTCTGTTATTTGAGCTAACCAATCTGTGGTAGCTTGTTGCGGCCACTGTAGCAAACTCATTCAGCATAAGGCATCTCTACTGTCTACCTGCATGACTTTAACACAAAGAAGAACAAATCATCCAGTCATAGCCCATCCCTGATGCAGGGACCAAGGTCAATTCTCCTGGGCCTTCCACTAGCCGAGAATCATATTCATAGCGATTAAAATAAAATTCCACACTGCTGTCCGCCACCAAGCTTCTCTCTGGTCATCTTGTTCAGATAACAAGGGCTCAGGGCAAGCATGTTGAAAACATCTCTCACTGCTGGTGGCAATCCACTGATTAGTGTAGCTAGCTGTGCCTCTCTACGTTTTTTCCCTCAAGTTAGATACAGGCACTTGAACTTGAGATTTCTTTATGATGAATTTACTCTCATATTCTAACCAAGTTATGAATTATGAATGTGTTGGATTCTAAACAAGTGATCAAAACATGCGATAATTCTGTTGGTTCCATAACCCATAGTACACACTTGTTTCTACTCTAACATTCTTTGATTATTGTAGAAACAGTAGCTGCTATGGATGTGTGTGTGTGTGTGTGTGTGTGTGTGTGTGTGTGTGTGTGTGATAATACATAGTAGATGTTCTTTTTTGCTCAATAAAAACTCGTGAAAGGATGTGTTGAGACACTCACTATTTTCTCTTCGGGCATGGAAATGCCTAACATGCACAGAACATTTTAAGTTGTGCTCAGTGAAGTTCCCTGTTGAATTTCCCAGGGATGGATTTTGTCTGAGAGCCACCCTATCTGCATGGTTTTACAGGGTCTTGGTGCTTCAAGCAAAGATGCTTCTATTTTGAACACTTGGGGTTTCAGAAGTATAATTTACCCTGAAATCCCTTCTGCATTTTAAAAATTGTGTCTGAATTCTCAATGCAGTTAGAATGACTGTTTGGTAGACAAAATGTATCCCTAAACCATCAAGGGATTTTCCTAAGCAATTGGGATTACTCCAAAATACATTGCAGATTGGTATCAACTCTCATATTTGAATTTGTATTCTAGCGCTGAGAGCAATTTGTAGCGCATTATAAATCGCAACTCCTCCCTCACAATTCCAAAAGGCTCCTGTCTGTGACAAGCACTAAATATGCTGTTGCTACAGTAGCAACATCAGAAATGGCCCAGAGACATCACACAAATGTGAGTGACGGGATGAAATTTCTTAATCACTTTATAAACACAATCCTTCAGTATAGCCTGGTCTCCTTCGACTGGGAGGAAACAAAGCAGCAGGTAGACTGAGAATGTTAATTGCAACCTGAGATGCTTGGCGTTCTGGCGCTGTTTAAATGTTGTCAGGGCTGTCTTCCCATTCAGGGCAACCACAGAAAGCTAACTTATTCCCATCATCCTCAGGGGGGCAGAGAGAGAAAGAGGGAGGGAGGGCAAGAAAGCTAGCAAGCTAGCTCCTATTGAGAATCCAAGCCAGATCCATGGGAAAATTTTCTAAAACTGCAAACTCTACATCTATGAATTGACCTTAATAATGGCTTTTATTATTTAGATGTAATACAATTTCGAATGATCTACAGAACAGTAAGGTCTCTAGTTAGGCAGGAGATTGAGGTGCTTCTTGGACTGTTGTATGAAATCCGTCAGAGACAATAGAGCTTTTGATAGATCTCCATTCTAACATTTTCAGAAAAGCATTAACAATATATCACACTTCGCTGCCAGCTGAAAACCCATAATGTTATTCACAGATTATGTATTTAGATTGGGGAACTGGAGACATTTTTGAAATGCTAATAGAAAGACACCCCCTCCAGAGGTTCTGAGAGTCTCTGTCTGCATTTTTCATATTCACCTTACCACTTGACCACGTGACTGGGAAGAAATGGATGATTTTGAAATTGTTTCCTGGCTACCTGAACCCCACTTCCCACCATATGATCTGCCCGTGTTCAAAGGGTTATGTTCAGAAACATTCTTCCAACTACTGGGCTGTGATTCAAAGAGTTTATATAAGAAAGTGTCCATGTCACGATTTTCAACTGTAAGTCAATTCATTCTAAGGAAAGAGTTGCTTTGAATAATGAACTGATAATAAGACTAGGAAAATTAAAATTGAATGTCATGCAAATAACATGGGCATAGGGAATATTCCTTAAGATATAGTTTTATTCTTATTGTTTTGATTAAAAATTATACAGAAGCCCACAGAATAGAAACACAAATCAAATTTATAGCAGATGCCTTTATAGAGCCCTAAAACTTTCAAGTATCCCAGAGGAAGTAGAATTAATTTATGGTGAGTTTGGAGTCTTTGATATCTTTATTAAGATGAACAAGAAAGAAGCATATGGTGGGGGAAATAATAGGAAGGTAGACATCTCTGACTAAATGGTATAAAGTTAGAGGATTAATTAAGATACACTGACAATAAGAATACCAACTGCAGTGGCATCAGCAGCCACAGCGATATGAGACAGACTGAGGGGATAGGGGAAGGGAGTAGGGAGACGAGGTTGGCCAGCATCATAATGCAATGAGCTGTATCTTTCCCCATGGCTGGTCACCTAATGTTCTTCCCATTCACTGGAATCTAGGATCAGATTGGGCTGTCGGGCACAGCAAAAAGGGAGAGACAAAAAGGCAATCTTTGAAAAAAAAAAAAAGCACAAGGGTGGAAATAATTAATTAAAGTCAGCTTCTAAAGTTCGTGTCTGGCAGAGACAACACAGAAAGTTGCAGTCTTAGGAGAATGCCAGAAATGCATTTTAACTCCAACCCTTTCTCGCCGGTCAAGATGTATTTGAGCTTTTGACAAATAATTGAATTGATAAATCTGACTTGCACTTTTATCTCTTTACCCTGTCTATCTAAGTAATGCAGTTTGAAAAGGAGTAAGACATAGGGCATCTATCAAACTGCAAATCAATGCTTCAGCTTTCATTGATCCTCAGAGACAACAGACTGTGGTGGGCCAGGGCTTTGGACTGAAGCAGATCTGGGTATGAGCAGATATGCCTGTGCACAGCTTCCTCCCCTATAAATTAGGTCAAGAGTATGAGCACACGGGGATGTCAAGATGGTTCATCAGGTAAAGGCATGCGCTTGCTAGCCTGATGAACTGTGTACCATCCCTGGAACCCGTAGGGTGGGCAGAGAGAACTGACTCCTTCCAGTTGCCCTCTGACCTTCATGTATACACTGTGGTGCCATAGTGCCTGCCTACCCACCCCAGGGGTGTTAAAAAAGCAGCAAGCACTGGGTGTTACAAGGATTGTTATGCAGTTAACTGTCTTTATACATTATAATATTGCCATCAATATTTTATTATTATTGATCACACATGAAAATAAAATGGACTGGCAGGAATTATTTATGTTGGGAAAATTGGATACATTATTCTAAAATTTATTGTACATCTTTAAACACTTGAAGGAAAGTATTATTCTCCAATTAAAGATATGATAAATACTAATTTCAAAATAACCTCCTTGGAGATATATATTCATATGGATAAGTATTTTACTTTATGTAATTTTCATATCCTAATGCAATTCAGATCAGAGTTAATATATAATGAAAAAGCGGCTTTCGTGAATAACTTATTGTAGAAGTTGGCCAATTGTGTGTGTGGTGTGTTTAAGGAACCTGTGGTGTTTGCAGCCACTCCATTGGACATTTAGTTAATGGGACTGGCTTCTGTTTGACAGTGAAAAAAGAACATTGCACAAGTCACCATGTTCTAGAGATTTCTTGCCAGCGTGCTTTATGCTCATTTGATTGGTTACCTTTGTAATTGTCCTATGCCTGGCTAGATTTCAAGCTTCAGAAAGGCCATTTGATTTTGTTATTCTATGTTGCCCTTGGATTTTCAACAAACAGGACTTTAAAAATGAATATTGGTCCTAACATAATTCCTCCTCATAAAACAACCAAAAACAAAGAAAGTAAACTCTTTAGATGGAAGTTAGTGATTCAAAACCTTTTCAAGTAGAATAAAAGATTTCTCATGGTGGTTTGCTGCACAAAAGGAGACTGAGAATTTATACTGGACTGTAGAAGGAAGCTTGTATCAAACCTGTATTTATGTGGAAAACAACCAGAAAAAATACAGACACACATACACAGACATTCAGACAGACATACAGACACATGCACAGGTACACACACAAACACAGACAGACAGACAGACACGTACACAGGTCCGCACGCACACGCGCGCACGCACATACACACACACACACACACACACACACACACACACACACACACACACAAGAGAACCTGTAATAAGTGGTTGGTCACTTTTATTACCTTATGTCTTCCAAAGGATTTTTGTCAGATCTAGGCCAAAGCTGAATAAGGTGGTTGTCTCAAGCAGAAAATTCCTGCTAGAATTTTAAAAGAAGACAATAGTAATGTTTTTATTATATAAGGTTAGAATAGCAAAAATTAAATACTTGAGGGCTTAAATATTTTCGTTTGTTTTCTGTCGAAGCACTTGCCAAATTTTGAAAGTATGTTTGGTGAACCTAAGAAAACAAGGATTTCCCACAGGCTTGGTGGTCTATCAAAGAAATTCATTTTCTTAGTTTAAAACTCCTGAGTTTTAGGAATGGGTTAAATTAGATCTGGAGTAAGTCTTACCAAAATGCTGATACAGCTGTGACTCAGTTTAGTCCCAGTTGAATAAATATTACTCTACCCCCTAAAAATGTAATGTATCTAGCGGAGGGAATGTACAAAATCTTTAGGGCTCATCAAGTATGTCAATAAGACAGAGGTTAAAAAACATAATTACATAACCAGATTCCAAAAGAAAAGTCAGACTTTGGGAGAGACAGCCTAATGGTTAAGTCTGCTCTTGCAGAGACCTGGGATTTAATTCCCAGCACCCATATGGCAGCTCACAAGTGTCTGTAACTACAGTCCTAGGACTTGTACGTATGAACTTCATGGGCATCAGCCACACACACGGTGTGTATGGTACACAAACGCAGGGAAAACACTCATACATAAAGAATAACTAAATCGACTTTTTAGTATCAGACCATAAAGACAGACTCACAGATGGTCTGGCATGCTTATGTGTGATTACTTTGTCTACAACGTTAACTATTATGCTGAGCAACACGAAAGGAAACAAAAACATGTAGATTTGTAGGAAAGTTTGCTGGAACCCTAAAAATGTAAACAAAAGTTGAAAAATAAGCTCTAGAATATGCAAATTTAATTACCTCAAAGATAGATGTTAGCGTAGGTTAGACATATAACAAAACAGGACTTGAAAAGACAGGGTAATACAAATTATCCAAGTAAAAGAATAGATGAAAGAGTGGGGATAGGCTTGTGTGGAATAGATATGTATTCACAATGGAAGTATTCAATATACAGATCGAATCCAAATGAAAGCCAGGAATAAGTTGGATGAGTCAGACAGAAATGTAAGGTGATATAAGCAAGGCTGATTATGTCATATTAAATTTAGTGTCGATGGACTAAATTCTAGCAGTAAGACTAAGCTGGTGTGCTAGTTGATTTTAAATATCAACTTACCACAACCTAGAACCACCTAAGAGGGAGCCTCAAAGAATTACATAGGTCAAATTGGCCTTAGGGTGGGTCTGTGGGGAGCTGTGAGCCAAAGGCATCCTTTCTCCCATAAGTTCCCTTGGGTGAGGCATTTTATCTCAGCAGCAGAAAACAAGATTAGATGGTGTCCTGGAAAACAAATTTTTAACATACAGCTATGTCAAAGGGTCGACTTTATACCTTACAATGCACATGTTTTTGTGGTGTTTATGCTAAATATCAATTTGACAGGCTATAGAACCACTCAGGAGACACACCTCCAAAGACAGCCGGGAGAGATTATCTAGATTAGATTATAGAAGGTGTAGACCCTCCCTGGACGCCAGCAGCACCAGTCCCTGGTCTTGGCTTCTAGACCATATAACAAGGAGGCAGCTAGGTGACTGTGAGTACTTGCCACTCTTGACTCTCCACCTGAGGACACAGAGTGACAGGTACTTCAGTTGATTGACAGCTCTTTTAAACTTCCTCATTGTGGACAGCTTTTGGGGCCATTTCTAGAAATTTGGTAGGAATTTGACATTGGCCCAGGCTGAAGAAGTAGGCTTCAGGCCTGAATTTGACTTTGGGCTAGGACAGGGAAGTAGGCTCAGACAATCTTGGTCATCCTGATAAGTCCTTAGAAATAGTGATCACGGGATTTTGCTTATTGCCTTGTTTGTTCCTTGACTATTTGTGTTTATTGACTTGTCTTTTCTTTAATCTAGAACTGACATTATTTGCGTGTAATTGAAATGGTATAAAAGCAGACTGGAAAAAAAAACAATTTTAGTCTCAGAACTGGCTGGAGTCATGCTATAGTGATGTCTAATTGTCTTTTTTCTTTTTAATCCTTGCTCCCTCCCTGGAGAACCTGCTGACTGACTGAGCTGGCTTGGTCAGATGGCACCTCAGTGTTGGAGATCCAGTAAGCAGGATATAGTGAAGAACACTTCAGGAATAGGAAGTGTGTGAAAAGGAAAGTAAAGAAGATTTGGGCCAGCAGTGAATAAACCCTGTAAAAAGGGACAAGGTAATGGTAATTGTGTGTGTGTGTGTGTGTGTGTGTGTGTGTGTGTGTGTGTGTGTGTGTGTGTGTTTAGAGATAGGGTAAAAATCTAGAGGAGTGAAGATAATTCTCATAGATGCTTTTGGTCTTTGTACCTCAATTAGAGATAATTTAGTCCTTAGACATGAGAAAAAGAAATGGGTTTGAGAAGAGCCATCCTCTCTGCTATCCAGGGATGCTTTGGCCAAAGAGAAGGAAAATGAACATAAGTTGTTTCAGAACACTCCTGGAGAGAGGAAGCGATCAGGAGATGTCTTGCCTCCTTTCTGGCTCTGACAGGAGTTTTAGTTCTGGTTCTGGGTCCCTTAGGAAGGATATCTGGGTCCCCTTGGCACATTTAGTACTCTTCTCTTTCTGCCTATTGTTTGTCCTTGGTGTACCAATCTATGTTTGTCAGTTTATGCCTGTGGTTTTGTTTCACTGCTTGATTGTTGCTCTGTGTTTCATGTTCAAAGGAAAAGGAATGCTTAAAACTTTATCTGCTGGCTGTCTACCCCTTGATTTAGTTTTAACTTGCTACAAAAAAAGGCAGTTTCCATTGACACAAACAACAAAAACTGGTAAAATGCCTTTGGAGCCTTGCACCTGTAGCCAGGAGTCTAGCATAACTGGAGAAGCCCTGCCAGGGGTTGACTGTCTATAGGAACCTCTCTTAAAGGGGCCACCAGGTTCTCAGCTTCTCTGGGCAGGAAGCGGATGGCTGTGCCTTCTACAAAAATCTGTGATTGTGTTTATTGGTTTCAGCAGGTGACAGATGCTCTTCTTGTGAAATTACAGCTAGAAAAAAGTAAGAGAATTTTTTTCTTTATAGTATATAAGATCTGTGTAGCTACTTCATTTCTGTTTCTGATTGATTTTAAATGTATAAATATGCTCTACATGTCTTGGTTATAGATCATTGGCTTATAAATTATTGGGTATGGTTAAAAATTTGTAACATTGGTATCAGAAAGTTGGCTTAAACTAGTAACCCGGGGTTGGAGTCATTCAGAACAACAGTGTGTGGCATGAGCCAAACCAGGTTTCTAAAGATATCTCTAAACTGAGTAATATTTTATATAATCCTTATCCTACAAACCAAACTTATAAGAGATAGGATGTAGGGCAGTATCTCTTGGTGAGGTATTGGAGGCTACATCATCATGTGTTTGTGTGCAGGAACTGGCAGCCAAACTTTGTAGCAAGGGGATGGTGCACTTGGTGTTGATTTTGGAGACACTGGATTGCTTGTTGGAGTTTTGCTTTCCAAAGTTGTGGTTGTGCTCTGGTGTTGCAAGGGAAACTTGAAGATTGTGGTTGAGCTACCCGTGTTCCATTGCCTGCAGTTTACAGTTAAATCACAGGCTCAGGATTCTAACTCAGGCAGGTGGAGATTGTTGCAAAGTGTTGATGAGGCTATGGAACTTGTGGGGCATTGTAGTGAAAGAATAAAAAATGCAGCTAAGAAGTCAAAAGTTTAAAAATGCTATCTCACCCCTAAGAAGCCCTAAATACTCAGATTCCAGACCCTGCCCTTTACTAAGTAAGTAAAAGGTCACATTTCTTGAGCCTGCTCTCCCAGGAACTAGATAAAAGGACTTAAGATAAGGTCCTTAGATGTGCGATTCCAGACCTAGTAAAGATAACAGGAAGCTTCTTCCAGGAACTAGCGGACCATAAAGTTAAGCAATCTTGAGAGACAGGAAGCTTCTCCTTGTGATTTTCCAATGATGCCATCCCTGCCCCCTTGGGTTGTGGCTTCTTCCTTTAAATACCTTTTCTCCCAGCCTCTCGGGGTTGAACTCCTGTGCCCCTGCGTGGGATATGAGTCTCGACCCCAGTGCACTGGTTCCTATCAATAAACCTCATGTTTATTACAGCAAGGACGGTCTCACGTGAGTTCTTGGGGGGTCGCATCATCCCGAGACTTGAGTGAGGGTCTCCCTGCTCCAGGGGTCTTTCAGTAGCCTGGTTTGCTTACTCCAACTGCATTCTAGGAAATGCAAATAGAATTATTATGTATTTGGAAGATTGGTTTTATACTGTTCCTTTGTATCCTGATGACTGTAAAAGCTTTGCATTTAGTGTATCTGCTTGTAATTTTAAAGTACCCATGAAGCGATATCATTGGAAAGTTTTATCTCAAAGAATGGCTAATAGCCTTACATTATGTAAAAAGAATTGTTGCTGTTTCAATACAACAAGTTAGTACTTTGGATCTTTCAGTATATATTATTCACTATATGGATGGTACTTTATTAGCTGATCCCTCTGAAGGAGTTTTACTACAAGCCTTTGCTCTTATATAATGAACTTTAAAATTCTGGGGCTTAGTTGTTGCTCCAGAAAAGATTCAAAGACAATATCCCTTTCAATATTTGGGACATCAGTTATATCCTAAACAGATGGTGGAACAGAAAATTCAAATAAGAAAAGATAGTTTACTTACTTTAAATGATTTTCAAAAGGTGTTAGGAGATGTTAATTGGCTAAGACCTCCTCTTAAGCTTACCACAGGAGAACCTCAACCTCTGTTTGATATTCTCAAATGGGGATGTAAATCCCAATTCCCCTCAACAATTAACTGGTGAGGGATGAATAGCTTTTCAGAAAGTAAAGGAAGCTATTAGTCAACAGCAGATACATTATATAAACTATAATCAATTGTTGGCTGTTTGCATTCTTTTTTCTTTCTTTTTTTTCTTTTTTCTTTTTTTCAGAGCTGAGGACCGAACCCAGGGCCTTGTGCTTGCTAGGCAAGCGCTCTACCACTGAGCTAAATCCCCAACCCAGCTGTTTGCATTCTTGCTACTTCTCATGCACCCATAGCAAAAGGGACCATATTGTGGATTCATCTTTCTTCATCTCCAAGTAAAGTTTTAACTTTATTCCATATTATGAAGCTGTTGCTGTGTTAATACAGAATTGTAGGATAGAATCACAAAAGTATTTTTGGAAAGAACCTGGTAAAATATTTATTCTTTATTCCAAACAGCAATTAAATTGGTTATTGCAGAATAGTGATATTTCGCCTATTGCATGTGCAAACATTTCTGACAAAATTGATAATCATTATTCAAAGGACAAGTTATTTGCTTCTACGCATGCTTTTGCATTTCCTGTAAATTCATGCATGTAGCTGACAGAGAATGCACTTACTGTATTTACAGATGGCTCATCTAGTGGGAAGGTAGCATATATAGTTGGATCACATATTCATTCTCTTGATTTTACCCCGGCTTCAGCACAAATAATTGAACAACATGCTGTAGTTGCTGTTATTGAAATGCTGAAAAAATCAAGCTTCTAATTTATATACTGATAACCAATATCATGGTTTATACTTGCTTGAAATTGTTCCTTTTTTAGATACTGCTAATTCTCAAATTTTGCAATTATTTATGAAAGTACAACTCAATTTAAGAAAACATACTATTCCTTACTTTATAGGACATTTAAGAGTTCATATTGGATTGCCCAGATCCCTTAGTGAGGGCAATGCCACAGCAGATTTGTATACTGGGCAGATTATAGACCTTATACAGGAACAATTGACCATAGAAATTCATTCCTTACATCCAAAATAGTAATAGCTTGAGACGACAATTTGGTATTTCTAGAGAATGTGCACATCAAATTGTAAAGATTTGTCTTCAATGTCCTCAATTCTTCCTGTACCATATAATGGTGTTAATCCTCAAGCACTTATACTTAATCAATTATGGCAAATGGATGTTATTCATATTTCTGATTTTGGAATATTAAAATATGTACATGTGACTATTGATACCTTCTCAGGCTCTCATGTTGCAACTGCTTTAACAGGAGAAGCAACTAAAAATGTAATTAGTCATTGCCTACATTGTTTTTCTATGCAGGGTGTTTCAAATCACTTAAAACAGATAATGCAACTGGCTATTACAGTTGAGTGTTTGAGACTTTCTCTTGACAATTTATTAATCCCCATATTACTGGGATTCCTTATAATCCTCAAGGACAAGATATTGTGGAATGGGTCCATGGAACTTCAAAACAGTATCTTTGTGAAGTAAAAAAGGGGGTGTTATATTCTTATACACCACACAATTATTTAAAGCATGCTCTTTTTATTTTAAAAATTTAAAATTTGGATGCCAAGGAACAAGGATGTAAGGTGTCTGTCTATGGCACCCTACAACTAGGCATACTTATACCTTGGTAAAAATGGAAACATCCACTTACTGGCATATGGCATGATCCTGATCAGGTATTAATATGGGAATGAGGAGGGCATGTTTGTGTTTATTTGCAGGATGATGGTGGCTTCTAGAGTGATTGGTGAAACATGCTGATGCTGGGACAAAGAATGATGCTGACCTGTGAGTTGCTGAGTGCCTTCTTCGACAGTGGTAACAGGGAAGTTGTATTGGGCATATGTTCCTAACCCACCTTTGCTTGCCTATATCCGAGATTGGACAAGCTGCCTTGCCTCAAGCTTTTAGACCTGTAGTCAGAGAACATGGAGACTGTGGAAACTGCCTTCAAAAAAATTAATCAAATAGGGAAGATATAATGACTCTTCTATTTCCTTTAATGTGACCAGATACTCTGACTCAATCATGGACTGGTCTAGGAATCAATCCAATATTGGACATGACAGTCTTCATTTGGAAGACTAGTACTAGACATTCAGAGACATATTTGAAAATTGACAACTGCCTTGCATAAAGTTACATTTGCAGTGGATAAAATTGGGATAGTATCTAGATTTCAAATAAGGTTCCTAATCTTTTATTAATTGCTCATGTTAAAATTACTTTTCTTTCTTCTACAGTATTTAATGTAAATCATGTTGATTGAATATTTTCTAATTGTGTTAGTGTGTTGAAACCTGGCATGTCTGTTATGGTGGTATATCAATAAAACCAGCTTTTGTTTTATTGCCTATGAGTATTTTGGGACATTGGTATTCTGAAAAAAAGTTTGCAAATACTATAAGAAGTCAATCATGCTTTAAGCGGAAGCAAGAGGGTAGTGGTCTTGATTGTTGCTGGCATAGCAGCCTTTATTACATTAATAGCTAGCACCACTAGCTTCTGCAATTGCTTTGACACAAGAAGTTAAGACAGCTACTTTTGTTAATCATTTAGCAAAAAATGTTACTAATGTTCAGAGTATTCAAGAGGATTTAGATAAGCATTTGGAACAATGAATTGATGCTATTCAAATTATTGGAGAGGAGGTTCAGAGTCTAAGAGTAAAAACCCATCTTGAATGTCATGCTAAACACCAATCCATTTGGGTTACTTTTAAAATTTATAGTTGGGAGAAAGTTCAAAGACACTGGCAGGATATTTGGCATAATTTTAACACCTCTCTGGATGTTTTAACTTTGCATACCGAGATTATGAACTTAAAGAACCCTGCTCTGCTGATATTGCTGTCAAATTATTCATGGTTTAAGGTCAGTATTTCTATCTCAGTCAATCTTCAAGAATGGCATATAAAGCTTGATCGTGCTAGCCCTTCTTGTCCTGGGAATACTTTTACTCCTTCTCATTGTAATAAAACTTGCCTTTATCAACATCAATATGTTGGGGGCCAAAATATGTATTGGCTTGGAACTAAATTTAACAGTGTGGCAGTCAGAGGCAAGTAAGTTTCTGCACAGAGCCTTAGCAACCTAAGACATAAATGCATTGCTTTGATAATGCATGTTCTACGATGGGTAACGAAGGCATTCTTGTCTGAACAACCTAAAATAGATGTAGTCTTGTTTATGAAATTAAAAAGGAGGGGATGTAGAGAGCTTTTAGGGATACTTCTAGAAAGTTGGCAAGAATCTGACTTTGGCCTAGAACAAAGAAGTAGTCTTCAGGCATGAATTTGACTTTGGGCTAGGACAGGGAAGTAGGCTCAGATATCTTGGCCATCCTGATAAGCCCCTAGAAACAGTGATCACAGGACTTTGTTTATTGCCTTGTTTGTTCCTCGACTATTTGTGTTTACTGCCTTGTCTTTTCTTTAACCTAGAACTGACCTTATTATTTGCATGTAATTAAAATGGTATAAAAGCAGATTGGGAAACAAATAAGCCCACATCAGCCTATGAACTGGCTGGGGTCATGCTACAGTCTTGTCTAATTGTCTTTCTTTCTTTTTAATCCTCTCTTTATCCCTGGAGAACCTGTTGACTGACTGAGTTGGCTTGGTTGCCTCATCATGATAGACTGTCTGCTAGAGTCATGATACAACAAACCATGCTTTCCCTATGTTGCTTCTGTTAGAACATTTTAAGACAGTAAGACTGGTAAATCTATACAAACAACAGATAAATTAGTATTTAGAGGTTAGGAGAGTCATTTTATAACAATCTAGGAGAGTTCCAGAAGAGAGTATTGCAATTCCATTTTGCATGGGCCCAATAATATGGTTTTAAAATAAAGCAAGCTTTGAATTAACAGAAGTGAAAATCTGTCTATCATTAAGCATTAGAATATATGTACAAGTTGACATTCATATGCATAGGATACTGCAAGCAAATTCTGCACCCATGTTATTTTCCAGAGTGCAGTACACCTGCACTGTTGCTGCTGAACCACCAGACAAAAGTTTAAAAGTATTCGAAGCATGCTTTCTGTCTGCAGTGTAATAATATATACATGAATTTTAGGTAGGGCTCTAGAAAATACTCAGCAGTTTTTTAAGGTTAAATGATATTTTCCTGAAATGTGGAGAAGAAACCATAATAGGAATTAGAGAATTTGTGCTGGACAATCAGAATATATCAACAGAAGTGCACTAGACTAACACAGTGCTCAGAGAAGCTGATAGTCCTTAAATGCTCACATTAAAACATGTAAAGGTAATGATGATCAAAGGCACCAGTGTGGTGCTCAAGAAGGGAGAACAGTGGAGCAGCAAGATAGACACAAAGAGCAGGAGAAAGCGATGGTATTGGTGAGAACAGAAACCAGTGGGAGAGATAAGAGAGGAGTAATTCAGTAAAGTAACAAAAACAGTGCTGGGATCTATCAGTTAATGACATCCACAGACTCTCAGAGCAACTAAGGAAAAGAGAAGTCATCAACACCAGGAAAGAAAGAAGAGACATTATTAACCAGCCAACTAACATTAAGAAGAAAATGAGCCTTTTTTTTTTAACAATTCCATCTCAATGTATTCAGAGAATGAAGAAGGACCCTGTTTTTCAAACAACACAGTCTACAAAGCCTTAAACATCAGACTGAAAAACTGGGATGACCTCACAGTGTTGAAAGAGCCTATTTGTGTAAACTCAAAACTTTACCTCACAAATGAGATGTCTTTATGCATAGATTTTCTTTCCATTATGGAATAAGTCACATGAAGTTTATGGAGACATTTCAGTAGATGGAAAAACAAAGCAAAAGTCCCTAAACAGTTTTTTATGAAACAGTCTAGTTTTATTTCCAACTGATAAGAATATTGGTAGCTAAGCAAATATAACAGCTTAGAATTAGAAGCTCTGATAAAAATAATAGAAATTGATGAGCTTTAAATAAAAGAGAAAAATTTGAGTGAGTCTGAGAAGGGGTGGAGGATCTGGGAGGGGATGGGGAGGAGGGATGAATATGGTCAAAATATAGTGTATAAATCTCTCAAGGAACCAATAAAAACCATAACATTAGTTAACCAAAATTAAATAGTTATTAAGATTAATGCCAGAAAGCTAGTCAAGGAGTGTTAGGGTTTTAATGTTAATGAAAATAAATTAATGTAACTTACCATATTAGTACATATAGGGAGGTAATATTGCAAATTCAATGCCAATTCACTGCAAAATACTGGGCAAAATCGCAACAGAAAGGAAATTCTTTAAGTTGATAAAGATTGTCTAAAGATTAAAAATTGAAAGAGTGAAAATCATGCTAGCAAAACAGTGTATGATTTCTGGTGAGCCTGAGAGGTGGACATGGATGCCTTTCATGACCATTTCTGTCTAGCCCTGAACCAAAAGTTTTTATTAGGGCAGGGGAGGAGCAAGGAAATCTGCACATGTGAGGAATGAAAACATGGAGTGTCTGGACTGTTTATAGATGATATGATTGTGTGCAAACAAGCTATGATGTTCCAAAGCAAATGCAGCCAGACCACAGTGCAGGAAGAGGCTTACTCTTACTTCAGCAAGCTCGGCCTCACTAACAGGTGGGAGAAAAATCTGCTCATTTGCATTTCCACTTGGGAGCAACAGATAATTAGCCAACGATATTTATTTAACTGATATAATTTTTCGTAGTGACAAAAACGTCAAATATCTGAAGGTAAATTTATTGGAATGTTTGAGGATGAAAATACACATTTTATGCTGAAAAATATCATAATTTACTACTGTTAAAGTAATTGATTTAAATAAGTGGAGTGGTGTCCAATACTCAGAGTTAGAAAGACTCAAAACTGCAAATGCCAGCATTTTCCAAGTTGAATCATATATTAAAAGGCCTTCTATTTTGGGGAAGAGATCAGAAACTAAGAAAACGATTTTTATACTAACATTACATATTATTAGTTAATTAAAATCAAAGCTTCACCCGACAGATCAGGATGGCCCCAAACTCATAGCAATTCTCCTGCCTCAACTTAGGTTGATTTTAAATGTATATACACATAGAAAGGAGCTAAAACATGCAATGCAGTTTTGAAGAAGAGAAAATTGAAGAAGAAGGAAACTGCAGAGTTCACCAGACTGAGGGTCTATGTTAAGACTCTAGTAATAAAGACAGTTAAATTTGCTACCGGTAGCTCAGATCACATGATGGAAGAAAATAATAAACTTTCCAACACATGGGATACACAGATATCTTCAATATGCATTCAGACTATATAAAGAACTGTAAAGGACTCAGTGTTTTGGGATGGACAACTCCATTGAAGTGAAGTTCAACAGCTGTTGGGCCAGAAGCAGGGTCGTCTTTACTGTGCCAGATCAGGGTAGATGGAGTCCCAGTGTTTTTCACTTGCCTGGCCCCTGCCTGTATCCTGGTATTGGATACATGCATGCATTACATGCATATACATCCTGGTACATACACCCAACTTTCCCCAAAATCAGTATAACTTTATTGAAAACTTCTAAACAATATGAAACAAGGCACCATAAAACATCTGCCAATCTGCAGCAAGAAATGGAGAAATGGCAGCTTCCTTCGAAGGTGAAAGACACCTTTCCTATCATTGCATCAGAATGCTGTGACCAGTGGTCACCAACCTTGACTATCAAGAAGGAATAGTTTGAGTAAAGCATCACATTGTGTCTGTGCTTTTCCATGTACTCCTGGACACTATAAGCCATGTCTAGTACTGTCTGAATACTGGATCACAGAGATGGTGAAAGAGAGATACTTTAAATATTTTTAAAATGTGTTGGTATTTTTTTTAATCAATAATGCAAGATCTTCTGAGCTCCCCCCACCCTGGAAGAAGAGAAGAGCACAAGAGAAGAGTAATTTAGCATGTCAGATGTAATTAGGTCAGCCTGATTCTCCCTCATACAGTGCGGCTCGGTGAGTACACACTAGGAATAAAAACCCACTCAGCAATTTTCTCATTTTCTTGTCCTTCTATTATTTATGCTGCCTCCAATCTGCACTTTCTTCGAAAGAATCATTTCAGACAATTTGTCCATTTTGTGAGGGGTAATTTAGTTGATACTGCATGACACAAACCATAAATTCAACTAACCAGACACATGACATACATTGTGATCCATGGCAATGCTTGAAAGTAGCTCTCAGAAAACACTTTTTTCCTTGGGTGCCACATGACACCCAGCCACTGTCAATCTGTATATTTAGTATCTGACATGACTTATGTCTTGCTTAGTGTTAATACAGACATTGTAATATTTGCTTCTAGTTTCCAGAGGATTGTCTTGAGGGCACCTGGAATGCTCACACTCTTGGACAGTTTATGCAAACCACCTAGTTTTGCTCACAAATCTGCAAGTGAAAGTCAGCAAATACATCTGAGACTAAAGTGAGCAGAGTTAATGTGAATCTCTCTCTCTCCCAATCCATAATAAAGATGCTGGGATGAACATAATGCATTTTACATTACAACTCAGGGTGTAAAACAATGATTTCACAAAACCATTTCTCTCTGTAAATTTTTAAAGAACAGAGGACCATAGTGTAGGAGACATTTTGTCCTGTTCCAACATCATTCTTCCCCTGCCAGAAGTCTCTTATACCTGATGTTTCATGTCCAGAATCCAAATTCTTTAACTCTTAGGTAAGGGATTGGTAACAGGTGCATACAAAACCTTGTTGGGTTACTCTGGTTTGTGATGAACTGTCACTCCCACATTCCTGTGTGGAATTTTTATCCTCAGAAGTACATTCAAAAGGGATGGGCTGCATAAATAGGTCATTAAGAAAGACAATTAAGTTAAAATTAGTTTCTCAGAGTGTGCTCTAGGCTACCGGTATCATAAGGATGTGAGACTAGGTCACAGTGCACATGGAGGGAGACATATGAAGACATAGAGGAAGAAATTGACATGAGGAAGACATGAGGAAGAGAATAAAGGTGTTAGAAGAATCAAATTCTCCCGGATTCCTACTACAAATTTCTAGAATGCTGAGAGAGTAACATTTTGTTTCAGCCACTCAGCCTATGCAGCTTATGGAGAGTTCTAAAATTTCAAATAATAAGGAAATTATAGTTTCCAGAAAGTTCTGTGCTTACACCTGGACTTTGCTTTAAAAACTTCTAAGTATCCCTTCAAATTACTGAGTGTAGGAAAAGTGACTACATTTATATTGCTACCTAGAAATAAATCCTTAAACTTCTACAGTTGCTTGCGAAGAATCACACTTCTGCGTAGAGGATGGTTCTGATGCTTTGATCGAGAATCTGTGTCTGCTGATGCTGAAGGTCCTTGTCCCTAATTGGATTTTTATCTATCAATGAAGATGCCAGTAGCCAATGACTGAGGATTGGGCAGGACACTGAGAATTGTGCAGGTAGGACGCAGATAGAATCAGGAGGCACTGGGAGAGAGAGGAGAGGGGACACAGTGGTGGAGGAGATAAAGCCAATCGGCATGTGAGTTTCTGGTAAGTGTCCTCTGACCACTTCCCTGACTTGGCTAGGAATAGCAGAGGAAGATTTAGGAGTGCGAAGTCATTGAGTTAGCAAAGACATTTCAAGAATAACTGGTGTGTGTGTGTGTGTGTGTGTGTGTGTGTGTGTGTGTGTGTGTGTGTGTGTGCGTGCGTGCGTGCGTGTGTGTGTGAGTGTGTTTTCTATTTGTGGATTTGAGATAGCTCCTGAGTAGGTGCACACTTGCATGTGTGTGGTGTGACTGGGCAGGAACACAAAGAGGTACAGACAAAACTACACACACTTCTGACTTCTACTAAGTTCAGAATTAGAATCTCTACTTACAGGTCTTCTCCCTACAAATGCCATGGCATTAGACAGGGTAGCAGTTGGCGTCCATGAGAAGCCAGGAGAATTCAAAGGTATTATAGGTCAAGTCTATGGTGATTTTATTGTTAGTATTTAATATTTATGGAGTGCCCAGAGCAATGAGCCAGTGTGTTACCTGTTTTCATTAGGCAAAAGTACTTCTCTGCTTGTTCACTCACCGAAGAGTTTCTCAAAGAAATAGCTATCTAATTTGAATTTATAACAACCTGGTTAGTTTTCATTTATATTCTAGGAACAATTTTCAAATAAAACATCTGGTGTCCAGATAGGATGGCTCTAAATCTGGGAAACTGAAAGACTATGCTTTGCCAGCAAGGTTGCATGATCAAGGAGAATAGACAATGCATTGAAATGGATTCTTTCAGCCCCTTTCCCATGGCCAGAGGCCATTCTGGGAAATGAACAAAAGGCATATGAGAGGGAGGCTGCTGGAGATGTTAAAGCTTTGTGTGTAATCCATTTAACAAATGACTTTGTAAATGAAGGTGTACTCAGGCAAATGTTCAAAGATAATTTAATCTCGTCTTCATTTTGAATGGCAGTGAGGTCAAATAAATGGCAGGGAAGGGAAACAATTTTGGGTTCTACACTTTCTGGTGGGAATTAGTCTTCTGTTTCTGCATTGATGAAATGAGTGAAGGAATGAATTTTTTTTTTAGCTAACGGACTCATCCACAGGGAGATGAGGAAGTGTTCAGAGAGGTTTTCAAGCCCTGCCATGTACATCACAGGCAACAGGAGGAGAATGCACTAGTAGATGGTGAGTTAGTGGATAGCTGTTTTAAGTGTCACCTGCTACCTCCCAGGCTTTGGTTAAAAGACCCTAGGGCCTTTCACCAGCCTTACATCCACTGCCTCAGGTCAAGACTAGGCCAACTATCAGCTTCTCACCTTGGGTCAAGGCTAGGCCAAGTTCCATTGTACACCCACAGTTCTCGGGAGGAGCAGGGACATTCTTGCAATACCACAGAATGTACTGATAGTCACCTGATCCTCGTTTGAATGCATGCTTGCTAGCCAATAGATTCAAAGGTCAATATGCTTAGCCAATAAGTTTAAACTGTAACCTTGGTGATGTAACCTGCACCCCTAAAAAGTATAAAAACTGCTTGTTATAGACATTCAGAGTTGCCTTCTAATCACTTGCCATGAGGGGCTGTTGAGGGTTGACCCCAATGTGCCGGAAAAATAAACCTCTTATGTTTGCATCAAACTCCGTTCTCATATCTCACTTGGAAAGTCTCCTGGTAGTTAAGACTCATTTGAACCTTACATGGGTAGCTTCACATGTTAGACTTTGATTAAAGTCCCAACACCCAAACCACAATGAATACTGGATTAAGAATTACTCTTACTAATTTGAGTCACTTGTGCTTTATAAAGTCATAGACACTGAGTGTAAATGGTTTTTCAATGTTCCTACTCTGTCATGCTGCTGTGTCTCTCTTCGGGTGGGATGTCTTCCTTCTGTTATGTGACTGTAAGCCCCTTCTCCCTCCCTGTGCATCTGCAGATGGATTCTTCTTGTCTCTAAAGGGAGACGGGGCTTCCTTTTGTCATAGGCAAGTATAGATGGTTGTGTCATAGTGTGGTCAGTACCATTTTTTCCATGTGGGCTCTTTCTCCTAAATGTGGAGGCAAAGTGCTTTCACTCCTTTCTGGCCCCATTTACCTGCATTTTTCCTCCAGAAAGAGTTTACTCTTGGATTCTAATAGTATGTGAAGCCAGTAGATGGTATCCAAAACAGTTCACATGAATGAGAGTGTAGGACAATGTAATCAGTTGTGATGCCTGAAGTTATGTTTTAAGTTTAAATCACTGTGCTTAAAAGATCTCTAAAACAAAAATGCCTCTAACCTGTAAGCCCAATTTGTCCAAGGACAGAGAGCCTCCTCTAATGCTGGGACCTATTGTTTTTGAAGGCCAATAAGCCACTAGTTTTCACTTCTATACAAACGTTTGGTTGCTCCAACAGCAGAGGATGTGCTTGATCACATGTAGGCAGGACATCGGGATGTATGCTTGCCCCCAATTGGATGAAAGTGGAAGGACATAACCTTGTAGGCTCTGTCTTCTTTATAAATACCAGACTAATGTAATTTGCAGCTATTCTCTGGTAATCCTGGGTGTGAACCTGGGCAGTAACCATCATCCTTGACGGTATTTAATAAAACTTGCTTCAAATCTGGCTCAAAAATTGTGGCAATGGCCTTATTCTCACCCAGTGGGATTAATGCTGTGAGAGCATTAGATCCAAGATATTATTTTCTACTTATTCATTTATCAATCCAACACTTTAATGTGGAGTTCCTATTACCTGAACACAGTAATTAATATAGCCATCTCAGCTCTGAAGTGACTTAATCCATGGAGAGAAACAGACCCATGAACAACTATTTGTGATGAAAATAAGCCATGGTACAATAATCTCAGGAGCTAATTCCATCCCCTTCCTGGGTCACATAGTCTCAGAGGTTCAGGGCTTAGGACTGACTACACTGGATCTGTTTTTCTGCTTGGAGGAGAACAGTGTGGGTAGCTTTTTAAAGAAAATGGACAACTGTTAAAGACTTTTGTCCTTATAAGGAAGTTTAAAGAGCTCATCTATGTGTAGAGTGCCCAAGAATGGCTGGGCATTTACAATTTAAGTTTTATAGTTCATGTTGGTAAGTGTGCTAGTGGGTGTTTCATTTCTGTAGTAAGTATCTCAGAGAGTCAACAAAGAAAGAAAAGAGGGTTGATTTGTCTCAAGGTTTCAGTTTATGACTCATGCTTTTGAGCTGGCGGTGTGACACTGTACCACAGTGGTGAGCGTGTGGTGCTAGCTATGCATCCTCTAATTTGTACCTGTGCCATGTCGTGCCTCACATCAAAGATACTAAGTAAGGTAGGAAGGGGTCAGAATTTCATTGGGTGTGTTTCCCTAGACCTAAATCCTCCTAGGTGCCACCCCTTAGATTAAAACTGTAAGAGCAATGGAAACTTTGAATGCTGTTTTGCTTTGTTTTGCATCAGTGGATATATTGTCTTTCTCTTAAGGGAGGATGTGTTCTACCATGTGGGATTTTATTTGGCAGCTAGCATCAACAATCTGCTCCCAATGGCTTAAGCAGGTGAAGGGTTGATTTTCCTAAACAGAAATGAAGGCTAGAGAATTCCTGGGAAATCACATGGTAAGTCTGTAAAATTGTCCCAAGCCCAAGGTTCTTCTAAGTAGTGTCTCTGTAGTGATTTAGCTTTCAGAGTTTAGTCATGTGTCTGTGTGCAACTGCAGGTATGTGCAAGGGTCAAAAGAGGGCAGCAGATTTCCTGAAATGGAATTTATAAGTGCTTGTGAGCCACCTGACCGAGGTACTGGGAACTAAACTCAGGTCTTCTAGAAGAGTATTGTGTGCTCCTAACTGCTGAAGCCATCTCTCAATCCTCTCCAGACCCCACCCTCAGCACCAGCTTCTGTCCTCAGAATTCCAAAACATTGCTGTACTGGCTGGTTTTGTGGGTCAACTTGACACAAGCTGGAGTTATCACAGAGAAAGGAGCCTCCCTTAAGGAAATGTCTCCATGAGATCCAACTGTAAGGCATTTTCTCAATTAGAAAGATTGAGCTCAAGGTGGAGGGCCGCTTGTGGGCTGGTAGTCTTGGGTTCTATAAGGAGCAAGCTGAGCAAGCCAGGGGAACCAAGCCAGTAAGTAACATACCTCCATGGCTTCTGCATCAGCTCTTGTATCCTGATCTGCTTGAGTGCCAGTTTTGATTTCCTGTGGTTATGAGTAGCAATGTTGAAGTGTAAGCTGAATAAACCCTTTCCTCCCCAGCTTGCTTCTTGGTTACAATATTTTTGCAAGAATAGAAACTCTGACTAAGGCAAATTGGTATTGGGAGTTGGGTATTTCTGTGACAACCTGACCATGTTTTGGGGAGGATTGTGGATGGTCTTTGTAACTTTGAGCTAGAAGAGCCATTGGTGTGTTAAGAGCACTGTAGGATATTCTGTAGGAACTTGGAAGATAATGTTGAGAACAGTGCATAAGATGGAGGCCTGGTTTGTGAAATTTCAGAGGGAAGATTAGACTCTTATCAGGGCTGTTGTTATCTTGATTGTGAAGGTTCTGTGGTTTTGATTAGCTGGGGCTGAAGAATCAACTGTGGTTAACGAGAACTACTAAAGTGAAACCTTTGCATTACTGGGACTATTGATGCTGGTCAGCTGGAGCTAAGAAATTGGTGATGATTAAGAAGAGATCAACATCATTGAGGTAAAATCTTCTGGGAAGTGTTTTCTGAGAGCACAACAGGCTGTGTTCCAGAGATAGCCAAGGTTGTACCTCATGCTGGGGCTGGACTTGGTAGTGTGTAAGAGTCAACCAGGTGGTACTGGTTTTGAAGGCATGAAGGGGTCATGAAAAGCAGTTGAGGCTGGGCACTGTGAGAGGCCATAGACGGCCATTGGTGAAGGTGCAGCCTCAGTTGCAATTGATGGCCCAGGACTGAAGGGGTCATGCAAAGCAGTTGAGGCTTGGCACCACGAAAAGAGCCTTTGAGAGGATATTGGTGAAGCCTGGTTGCAGCAGAAGACAGCAGTGTTTTGGAGATGGTACCATGAGATGACCACCAAGAACAGCAGCAGCAGTGGAGAATAGGCAGCTAGAGCCTAGAAGACCAGGTGTGCGTTACAAAGGGCAGAGCTGGAGAAGTGACCCAAGCCCTTGGAGGAGCCCAGAAGATCATGAGTGGATCCCAGACACTGGATGTTTAGAGTTCAATTTCACTTTTGGTTGTGACTGTGCCATGATATTTTCCCTCTTGAAGGAAGAAAGTATTTTAGTGGAGGCTACAGTTAAGAACTTTGAATTGTAAAAAGACTTTACATTTTAAAAGAGATTAGATATTTTAAAGGGATTGAAAATATAATATTTGTAAAGTAAGAATTTGTAAAGACTGTGGGACTCTTAAAAGTTATTTAGATCTTGGGGTTGAATAAGAAAGTAAGGGTTGAGAATTAATAACGATGTGTTTGTGTCAAGTTGATAAGGGGTCAATTGTATTGGCTGGTTTTGTGTGTCAACTTGCCACAAGCTGGAGTTATCACAGAGAAAGGAGTCTCCCTTGAGGAAATGCCTCCATGAGATCCAGCTGTAAGACATTTCCTCAATTAGGGATCAAGGTGGAGGGCTGCTTGTGCGCTGGTAGTTTTGGGTTCTATAAGGAGCAAGCTGAGCAAGCCAGGGGAAGCAAGCCAGTAAGTAACATACCTCCATGGCCTCTGCATCAACTCCAGCATCCTGACCTGCCTAAGTTCCAGTCTTGGCTTCCTGTGGTAATGAACAGCAATGTTGACAATGTAAGCTGAATAAACCCTTTCCTCCCGAACTTGCTTCTTGGTCTTGATGTTTGTCCAGGAATAGATACCCTGACTAAGACAATTGCTGTGATTCAACCATCTCCTCAGCATTCGGGAGAGAGGGAAAATGCAAATGATCCATCCCAAGTGGTGTCTGTCTGTCATTATTCTAAGATGCTCTAATCATCTTTGATGTTATTTTCTTGTTCAGAACTTTAAGGTAGGTCTGTGCCTCACTGAAAGGAATCTAAGTGCCTTTAAACAGACTATTTCAGACTCCTGCTGCTTAGAATGAAGGAGTTTTATTTAGGAAGAGAAGGTTCTCGATGGTCACTGGTCATCTCAGTGGTAGATATCTTGACCATCTGAGCAGTGCCTTTGCCCTTCACTCTCCTTCTTGCTCTTCATTGGCTATAGAAACAGATACTTTCTAATGGGGCATTCTCCAGTTACCAGATGTGCTTAAAGCTCTGTTTCTCTCCCAGTGCTGAACTGTACTTTCCTCCTTATTAAAGTAACCATTCAACAGATACATTTTAATGTGAATATTATTTCTCAAATATCACCAAATTTAATAATACCCAAATTTCATCTTTATTCCTTAGCTTAATCAAAGTATACAAATGATTAGTTCTCTACTGAACAGAAATAATTTATGGACTCTGATTCTTTCAGTATTTAATAACTCTTTTGTACTAGAAAAGATGACTAAAACTGTACATTTTAGCATTAAATGAAGAAGCTTTTTAGCAAGTTTCAGAGAGTCACATGTGCTCTGAAATTATAACTAAGTGTACAGTACTAAAAATACAGGTTATTATAATAAACGATATGAGACTGTATCAAGAAAATTATCACCTTATAAAAGCAAATGGGGGTCTACTGAGGATTTGGAAGTAGAAAGGGAGGCAATTGGTGTAAGGAAAGGAGAGTGGTGGGGCTGATGAAGTGGCTAAGCAGGTAGAGGCACCTGGTAGTAACCTCAAGTAACCAGGTTCTATCCCGGGCCCCACATGATTGAAGGTGAGAACTGACCTCTGACCTCCTCATGTGCTCTTCCCTCTCTCCCAGAATAAATACATTAAAATATAGCCTAAAGGTATGAGAGAAAGAATATTATTATCAAAAATATTACATGTCATAATGAAAAAAATGAACATGGAACTAATTAAAGAGCAAGTGGTGACTTCATTACATACACATAGAACCAAAGCAGCATTGAAGAGATTTCATCAAAGGCCAGGGAGACCACAAAAAGTGAAATCCAGGAATCTTAATGTCTCCTGCCATAATATAACCATTGAAGATATGAGTAAACTTGCATATTGCTTTTAGGGCCTGGAGATTCTAAATTAATGATATCAGTGCAATTTAAACTTTTAATTGTGATATGTCATGTTGTTTAATCATTAGAGCTCCTAGAATCTATCATCAAAACAATTATGATCTTAAGAGTGAATCACTATTCATAATTAAAAGCTATTCACTGAAAAGATTGAATGCTTCATTCATTTTTTTCTGTAAAATGCTAAGAATGTAGCTGGGGATGAGGCCTTATGCCAGCGTTGGGGGTATTAGATAGATGTCAAGTTTGATCTGAGAGGTATCTGTCATTGACAGCACAGATGTAGGAATAGAGGAAAGCGTCATTGTATAAGTGACATACTATTGATACAAGCAGAGTATTGAAGATGGTAAAGCAGCTCATGTGGAGGACTTCAGGGTGGACTTCTTTACTGCTTGAGAACTTCTTACATGCACATGATAAGTTTTGATCAAATCTATCTCTATCCTCTCCCCTTGAACTCTCCACCCCAGTGCCACTGTGGTTCTCAGTACCATGTGCTCTGCTTTGAAAAGATCCACTGAGTCTTCATGGACATGGGGTTGGAACAGGGGTTGCCTCTCAAAAGCCACATTTCTGAATAAAACTCAACTTTCCTCTTCCCCACAGCCACAAACTGCCATTAGCTCCTCAGCTAGAGGTGAGATTTTGTGACTTCCCCATCTTGGGACTTTCGTCTAGCTTGATCACATATAGGTCTTGTGACTGCAGCTATAGTTGTTGTGAGTTTTCATTTGCAAATGTCTTGTCATGTCTGGACAACACCTGATGTCACAGAGGACATCCAATGCGAGTGGACGGAGAAGGAGTGGAGAGGCTTTCTAGGCATGGGGTAAGAATAGCTAGAGCTTTGAGGAGCCAGTTCTCTGCATCCTTTGCTTAAATCCTCCTCTGAGGAAGACAGAGAAGCCAGGCAGACTGTCATAAACAGGAACAGTGGACTCCCTACTTCTTTTGGCCACAAGAGGTTTGCATCCAGCTTTTGATGGGGCCCACATCCTGCACCTTACAGACAGAGGGAAAAATCAGATATGTGACTTTTTGTGGAGAGAGCCCCCAAAGGAGGAGGAAGAGCTGCATATTATCCACTTTCCTATGCTCATGTCTCTCTGCTTTCTCAGTAGAAGCTGAAGGTAGGGTTAAATAGTGGAAAGTATTCAATTTGTGAAGCTGGATGCCCCAGCAGTCTGAAGGCCCAGAAAGTGGCTGATCTTCAGTCCACATTGAAAGGCTGAAGAAACTGGTGTCTGACGTCAGGGAAAGATGATGGCAGCAGGGGTGACGGCAGTGGCGGCAGCAGTAGGATAGATTCACTCACCAGCATAAGCCAAGGCAAAAAATTGCTTGGGAAATTGCTTCTGTCTGTAAAGTGGTATGAAGTCTAGAATTAATAAAATAAAAAAATGAATAAATAAAAATTTAAAAAAACAACTGCTTATGTACATCAGACTACACTTAACCCAAGACTTGTTCCTCAGAGCTACACTTAACCCAAGACTTGTTCCTCAGAGAGGGAAACCACCGAGGCCAGTTTTATCCCTTCACTTTTGCTCTAGACACAAATTCCAGGCTAGAGGGACTAGGTGAGGGAGATGTCAGATGGTGTGGTGCTCAGAGCTCAGGGAGGAGACCCTGGCTAGAGGCTGCAGGGCAGAGGAATTGGAGAGAACAAGTAGCTACTTTGACCAAAAACCTGGAAATGTCCAAGGAGGTCTGCCTGTTTCTCTGTGGGATCCCACAGTGTGTGTAAATAGAGGATGTCACATCCTGCTGAGCAAGGACTGACCATAGTGCCTCAAGGTCACACAGCAGGTAGGAGAGTTGGGCATTCAGACTTAGTCACCTATCCATGAACTTAAAGCCAGTTAGGAATGACGGCATATGTGGACTCTTAAGTTTTCTGCCCTTGAAGCAAGAAATATTTTGCTTCTTGATACTTCTTATACCCTTGCTGCTCACTTCTCTCTTCCTCATAATATTCCTGGAGCATAGTATGTGCTGAAACACAGTAGGTGGTGGAACATACTAGGTTCTATATTTGTTGGTTAAATCTATGAAGTTCAGCTATGCACTTAACAGAGGGTTCTGGCGGATACAGACCAGACCCAAAGAGCTGTGTGTTTTGTAAAGAGAATAACAGATACAATCCAGGCCAGTCATGGAAGGAAGGCGTTACCCCATCCCCTCCAGTGATACGTGTGGGTTGCAGGCTCTTCTACCTAGACCTGATTCAGCTTCAGCACCTGCTTGTGGGAAGGCTGCGGGCCATTTGTCTGGCAGGGTTTGAGCTTCTGGGAAGTATGGAAGTTCTTATTAGATTATTGACCTCAGGCAGCATGTTAATAATACTGCCCAGAATTGTGAATTTTGAGTCCCAATGTCTCATAACATATTCATAGAAGTTTAGAAGAAAAATTTACAAATCCAACAGCCCTAAACATCAGGTCATGAAGAATGTTCCTAATTTTAGGCAAGTGTGAAGTGATGTCATTAGGGTAGTGTCGGGGTTGGGAGTCATGAGTCACCCTAGAAACTCTTTGATTCAATGGGGTACATTCATTCTGTTGAAGAGTCAGCTTCAGCATTTCAATGGACTTGGTTTATAGATGTATTATTAATAACACTGTTAAGTTCCCAAGCTGACCTGACTTGACTCTGGTTTGCTTTCATTCTTTATAGATATTATAATTGTACTCTTTGTTGATTTGCTTCTTTTTCAGCAACCTGGTGACTGTTTAGAACGCTGTTTTGAAAGGGTGTCACAATTTTCATTTATTATGAAATGCAGCATTCAAGCTCTGTTTGTTTTTGTTTTCTGAAGCTATGGTGCTGTGTGAAAACACACTCACTCAGTTCTCATTGTTATTGATATCCAGTCACTGAGTCCTGAGCCAGCTAGCAACTGAAAAAGTTCATGTGTGTGTATTTATATATTATTATGAATATATGGGTATTTATGTACTCAGAAAAGTTTATAAAAGTCACCAAAACCAGATGGGCAGGCACATGCCTGTAATCTCAGCACCCAGGAATCTGGGGCAGTGGCTTATAAAATGGCACTGTTTCAGACAAAGAAAAATCACTAATAATATGTTCTCAAAAATAAATCACTGTAAGACTCCAACCTTCTTGTTGTAAAAAACAGTCTTTCTATAACCTGAAATCTTTTATGAATATGAATTTTGGGTGGTTTTAATAGGACTTTTTCTCTAATTGATTAAAATGACAGTTCTATATACATAATCACAGTTGTTTCCATTTGAACCCATAAATGGTCTAAGGATGTTTTCAGAATGTTACAAGAGGATGCGAGTTTCCTGTGGTCATGCAGGCTGCACAGGCAGGCGTTAGAACATCCACCTGTGTCATGACTGCAACATACAAAGCCATCGTCCCAAGGAAAAATAGTCCTTGCAAAGAAATCACCCCTGGCAATGCTCAAGGATCTTTTTAATTAAGTGACATGCTACCCTTGGGGAAATAAAGTATGCCAAAGCATCTTTTTTTGCATTTTTTAAACCCAAACAGAAAACAGGGTCAATATTCTTGCTTACCATCTATCTCTCTTTAAAACCTTTTGCTACATTCCCCCCCTCTGTGTGTGTAGGTGTGTGTGTGTGTGTGTGTGTGTGTGTGTGTGTGTATGTGTATGTGTATGTGTACACGTGTGTGTGCATGCATGTGCCTGGTGCATGTGTAGATGTCAGAGAACAACTTGAGAGAGACCGTTCTCCTACCCTGTGGCTTGAACTCAAGCCAGGCAGCAAGCAGCCTCAATTTTGTTGAGCCAGCTCCCCATGACATCTGTTCTTTAAAAGCCCTTTACACCTTGCTCAGCTCTTACTAATGGACACACTTCTTTGCAGAGCATCTATGTGACAAAAGAGGAGCTCTTCGTTTCAGGTGCCCTACACACTAGTGTACCTGGCTGTGTTGCTTAACACTTTTATTCCTTTTTTATAGTAATCCTGTTCATTACTGGAAATGAGATGTGGTCTTTCAAGTATAACATTTTGTGTAACTTGGGCCTCCCTGTGCATGTTTAACCCTTGATGAGAATCATAACTATGTAGATGACTAGAGAATGTAGATGGCCTTGTTAAATGTGCACTCATGTGTCACTAAGGGGATCTTTCCTTGGAAGCTGGAGAAACTACGGGCTCCACTCAGTCTAAAGTTGTAAAACAAGGAATCCTAGTTTCATGGTGTGTGGCTTATTTTCACCCCAGACACTGAAATTTCTTATTCAAAAATAACTAACATAAATTGATAGGCTATTTAGGTTTTGTGAATCATACCTACTGGTTTTCAGGAATTATGGGGCAGGTGCATCAGGAGGAGACCGATGGCTTTTTGAAGGATATAATCTTTATATATAATCTTTATATATGTATGTGTGTGTGTGTGTGTGTGTGTGTGTGTGTGTGTGTGTGTGTGTGTGTTTATTGGCCTACTGCTTTGCTGCTTTCACTGCATAATTTTGCTACCATCGGGGCTATCATAAACAAAGAATGACTTGTGATATATGATAGCCACAAAAGCCCTATGTTTGATATTATATCTTCTGATGATAATTAAAGCTATCAGAGAGGATTCAATATATTCAAACAACCCTCATAAAGAAAGTGATATGTACTCTTGTTCCAAAACTCTGATATTGATTATCAAGATGAATCGATCTCATCTTGATATTCGTATATCTGGAGTCCATTCACTCGTTCACTGTGGTAAGACAGTGAGAATACTTTAGTAGTGAGAAGAGAGCCATGCTAGTACTGTGATGCGAGATTATACATCAGGAAGCACTTTGCCAGACATCATTTCGGTTCATTCTTACGGCTTCTCAGTAACTTTTAGGCACCTGTGGCCAAAGCAACATCTCCCTAGCCTGAGCTAATTCTCAAGTCAATTTGCTGTTTTAAGTCTATCATAATTTCATAACAGAAAATTTAAGGCAGAAACCTGCAAGTTATGTGTGATCTATGGTAGAATGGTTGATAACCATGCTAAATCCTGGCATGCATGTGTGGTTTGACAGGGGTTAGACACTCTCAACATCTCATTACATTACATTTTCCATGCACCTGCTATTTTAGTGCATTTCTGATAATATCTGTGCTATAAAGTAGCATGGATTAAAGAAGCCATTGGATGATTAAAATACTTATAATAGAAATTTGAATCACTTCCCAAAAGTAGGCATAAAATAATAATCATAGGTGATGTTTTAATTAATTGTAAAAATGCACTGAGTTCTGGCTGGTTCGTGAGGGTTCCAAGAGAGAGAAACATGCTTGAAAAGTCTACTTCTCCAGTGCTTTGTGTTCCAAGGTTTCCCTGCAGCACTTGTGTCCACATAACACAGATCATTCAATTTGTCCGAATCTCATCATCACTTGTACTCGTGTTGCAGTTGTAGAAGGTCTGAACCATTTCTCTAAGAGTGGAAATTGAGAACAGTTATGTGTCACGGAAACATACCTTCTCCGGCCCATGTACTGAATGAACACTTGGACCTCAAATGGCAACACTATTTTTGGAAGGTTCTGAAAACTTTAGAAGTGGGGTTTTATTGAAGGAAATAGGTCACTGGGGTCTGCTTTGTCACAGTTCTCACCTTCACTTCCTGTTTCCTAACTATCGTGAAGTCAATACATTCTCTCTTCCCCTACCGTGATGCTCTGCCTTAGCAGAAGGGCAGACTCAACAAGGCAGAAGACCACGGTCTAACATCTCTAAAATCGTGACCCAAACTAAACATCACATCCCTGTGAGTTGCTTCCATCGGGTATTTGATTAGGGCTGTGCACAACTAGTGAATACAGCAGGCATTTCCAGTTAACGTGTCCACAATGGAGAGCCTAGCAGACACTCACGGAGTCATTGGGTCATATGAGTTGGGAGAGATATCTTAGGACTCCCACAGAATTTGTGGGAAGTTTGCCTCATCCCAAGGGAGTCAATTATTTTTCTGGACAGTGTAACTTGTTAAACAAGCAGATCTCTTTCTTCCCAATATCACTATAGGTCTTAGATCTTCCAACGAAGAATCTCATGTGAAGTCACTCTCACATCCACAGGATTCCCATTCAGATCCAGACCATCACTATCTGATGATCCATATTCTAGGATGTCCATCTTCAGGTCTTCCCAATGTTGGTATTTAGTCCTTTGTTTGACTCAGACTCCTCTGGCCAATACCAGACCTTGTGAATGTCCTTCCAGATGTAACACTCAGCTGTGGTCTGACCTATGAGGAAAACAGTGAGAGAGACCATAACGTCCCATAATTGGGCTATGATTTTTCCTATTAAGGCAGCCTAAAATTGAATTAGTTCTTCCCATTTCTGTAGCACATTGTTGGTTCATAACGAGGTTATTGTCTAAAACAATCTCTAAATCTTTTTCAGATGAACTGCTTCTTGAAAACTGTGGCCCATCCTCATCTTTAATTTATGAAATTCATTGTTTTAAATCAAGTTTAGGGCTTTTATTATTTAGTTCTTTTTTTAAATGATCAGTTTAGCCCATTATTTTGGGTGTAATTGTTTGCTATATTTTTGCTGCCTAGAATCCCTTTGAAGAGTGACTCCTTTCCAGTGTTTAGTCCTTGCTCTCTGTGAGGACACAGACTTACCAGCCCAAGGAAGCATTCAGTCACCACACTTGGTTCAGCAAACAGCACATGGCATCAAAGTCAACATCTGACTTTGTCAAGTCTGACAAGTCAAAGTCTGATTTACACCTAAGCCTTGAATTGGAACTCTTGAGCAAAGGATCAACTTCCATTGTGGCTATTGAGCTAGGAGAAAAGAAACCCGGAGATGCTAACTGCCATTTTGACTTTACTTGGGAGGAACAATCCAAAATAAATAAATAAATAAATAAATAAATAAATAAATAAATAAATAAATAAAGCAAGTAAAAAGAAAATGCCATCAAAGTTGTATTAGCAGAGTCTGATTCTTGATCACATTACTGGCGGATTAGCTCTCTATGCCCAAAGTGACTGATGAATCTGAGGGGCTTGTTTTTGAAAATTAAGACACAAGTGCTCTTTGAATCAAGAGTATTGAGAACAAGGTGGGTTTAGTTAACAATTCCAGGTTTATTTCCTTCGTAAATCGATCAAGTAAGTATACTTTCTGCATTAACCCTAGTTATTCGTAAAAATGTCAAGTGGAACAATATCTTTCCATGTTTTTATCAGTTAACAATTTTGATATTATAATTGTTTAAATCATAGGGAAATTAATCTACCTTCTGACTTTTTCTTCTACATTTTTTATATAGGGAAAGATTGGGGGCATTTAAAGTGTGTGGTTAAACAAATTTAAAGAGATGTTATGCCTTGAAAATATTTATAAGCTAGTGTCTGTAACTCTGTAGTGATATTAAAGTTAGATTGGCCAATATTACATTCTTAGGAATCCCCATAGGTTTATTGACTCAGACTGCATTTTTGAGCATAATTTACTATTTAATAATTCTGCTTTTGCATCTGCCCTTTGAAAAAATATCACATTCTTCAGTCTGCTTGCATGGTGTGTGCGTGTGTGTGTGTGCGCGCGCGAGGGTATATGTGTGGTGCGTGTGTGCATGTGTTGGTCTATGTGTGCATGTGTACATGTGCATATATGGGTGTGTGCATGTGTTGGTCTGTGTGTGCATGTGTGTGTGTGTGTGTGTGCGTGTGTGTGTGCGCGCGCGCGAGGGTATATGTGTGGTGCGTGTGTGCATGTGTTGGTCTATGTGTGCATGTGTACATGTGCATATATGGGTGTGTGCATGTGTTGGTCTGTGTGTGCATGTGTGTGTGTGTGTGTGTGTGTGTGTGTGTGTGTGTGTGTTTAAACTAGAAGGAGACATTATGTCATTTTTCCTCAATCGCTTCCACCTTAGTTTTTAAGACAGGGCCTCTTACTGAATCTGAGTTTTGCTGTTATGACTAGAAAGGTTGACTGAAACACAGGGGTCTCCCTATTTATGTCCCCAAATGCTGAGGTCACATGTGTGCATACGCGTGTGGTACCTAGCTTTTAGGTGCATTCTGGGAATGTGAGCTTATGTCTTCATGCCTGTGCAGCAAGCCGTTTACCATTGTGATATCCCTGCTTCTCTCTCTCCGTGTGCATGTCACTGTGCACTCAAGAGTGCAGAAGGCATCAGATCCTCTGAAGTTACAGGCTGTTGAGGATGCCTGGCTTGTCACATGGGGCTGGCTGGCATCTGAACTCTGGTCTGTAAAATCGTATTTGTATGTCAGATGTAATCGTCGTCTCCAGATTTACTGCTGAATAAGTTTACTCCTTTTAGTTCTTTCTGAACTCTCACTGGCTGGTTCAACTCAGCTGTTCTGGCTGAAACTCCTCTCCAAGCTGACTGATTCAAGTTGACTTTTCTTAGCTTCTGCCTTTTCCTTTCTTGCTCTGCCTGGTCTCAAATGAATTCTGGCAATATGTTCTAATATTCTGGCTCCTTTTCATTCTCTGGCTTGTTCTGTCTTCACCTGTGTCTAGCTTGTTTTCTCTGCAAACTTTATAAAACTGTCCTGGTAAAACATACAATCTCCTCTCTGTCTCTCTGTCTCTCTGTCTCTCTGTCTTTCTGTCTCTTCCTCCTCTTCCTCTTCCTCCTCCTTTTCCTCCTCCTCTTCCCCCCTCCTCTCTTTCTCTCTCTTTCTGAAATCTTACTCTGATTGATTATTTTTGTCTGCCCCTAAATTAGAATCACTTTCAAACATGTCTGCTGCCTTCTACAAACCAACTTGACCTTTATTGTTTTGGATTAAGTGTGTCTACTAAGGATGTGTCTGTATTCCAGCTAGATCATACTGTAATCCAGGGTGTGTGTGTATCTGGCTGGAGCATATCTTTGGATGTGACTACTTGTCAGAGCTGTCATGTTGTAGATAAAAATTTCTCTACAAGCTCTTCATGATTTTGCATCAAGCACCTTAAGCTGCCAGACCATCTTTCCAGTGTTCCTTCTCCCTGTTTTAATATCCCTCAAAGGTGGCTGAGCAATACGGACCACAAATTCCTTGAGTATACTGGACAGACCTCTTTGGAACTAGAAACTTGTATTATTTTTCACCACATTCTTCTGCTCCTTTTAGAGAAGATAACCTTTTCCTTTCCGCATGGGATGCTATGTCTTTTCATGCAGGGGAAAAGGCAACATGCAATTTAATAGCCTCACCCTTTGTCACAGCATTAACCTTAGCCTGTTTCCCTAAGGGGTCTGCTCCCTCCATTCCTTTTGTATCAGGCAGCGCTGAGGAGTCATCTGTTGCTTGTGTTCAGATTGCCTTGCGGCCTCACCTCACTGCAGGCCATGGTCTCCTTCATTACCATCAGGCACGCCAACCTTTCACCCTGCTCCGGACAGCTTTCTGACTATTTCTTTTGAAATTCTCTTTTAGAGGCTGATTTCATTAATGAATTCTCTGTAGATGTGTTCTAACATTCAGTGATGTCTGCCTGCCTCTTTTCTTCATTGTTTATAGAGTCATATGGTACAGCCAGGTTTCATTTTAGAAGAATAACCTTCCTTCCTGAACACGGAGGCAGACAGAATGGAGCGAATATGCTTAAAATGTGAGAACTGTGAAATTATTAAAAATGCCAATCAATGGGACTTGTCTTAGAGTGTTCTTTAGCTGTGTGTTCAGCTCAGTAGTAAAGCACCTATTATCGTGTGTGTCTTTCTATCAATATAGATATGGATTAATTCTAAAACTACGCATCATAAAGCCTGATATGGTCCCAGAATTTAGAAGGCAGAGGGAAGGGGAATGTGAATTCAAGTCAGCCATTGGGTTGTAGCAAGTTTGAGGGTATCCCAGGCTGTAAAGACAGACTGTGTCTTTTCAGATGCGAGCCTAGGTTTTAGTGGTGGTCCCATCTCTCCAGCCTAAGAGACTGTATCTTAATCAAGCAAGCAAGCAAGTAACCAACAATGAGTAACAACAAAAACAAACAAAAATTTAAAATTAGTAAAACTTGTAATGTATCTTTTAAATTTTAAGCATTTAATTTTTTTCTTTAAATTCTATGTGTGTCTATGTGTATCTGATTGTTAATATGTGCATGTGTGTACTGGTGTGCAGATGCCAGAGGTTTGGATCCAGGTGTGTACAGCCAACGTGGGTGCTGGAAACAGAATTCGGGTCCTCTGCAATTGTACCAAGATCCCTTAGCTGTTGAGCAATCTCTCCAGACCCTGGTTTCTTTTGCTTTTAACAGTGTGTATGTGACTATGTGGGGGATGTGTCCATGACTGTGGGTACCCTCAGAGGTCAGAAGAGGGTATCAGATCCCCTGGAGCTGCCTGACATGGATACTAGGAACTAAACTCCTGTCTTTTGCAACAGCTGACAACTTAACTACTTGAACCATCTCTCCAGCCACTAAACATGAGACACCAGTGCTTTAATAAAATTCAGTGAGAATAAGCTATCTGCCAGTCATTTTCTATTGATGGTTTGAATAATTTTTAAAACTTCTTCATTAAATCTGTTTGACTTGTTTTTACTTGAATTGATTCAAGAAGATATTTTTGCTACATGTATAGAATCAGGGCATTGAGCAGGATTCTAGACAAAAAGTGACAGTGTTACGTCCCAACCCAGCACCAACCCATCACATGTATCAGTAGTTGGTATACAATCATGACAGAAAGGATCCTATCACCGGAGGGAAACGAAATCATCTCGTTCAGTTCCTTTCTTCTCAGAATGAGTACTCAAGGTTGTGAAGTTGGATCATCTGTCCCAGGATGTACAGCTGAGAGGAATGTCTAGTGAGGTTTGCATTTCCACACCATGAAGCAATGATGCCAAGGCCTCCTGCTGACCAAGATATGAAATATGGCCACAGTTCTCTTAATGTATACATTACAATTGAGACTGGCTTGGCTTCTTTAATGAGCCAATCCCCTCTTGTGTTCTGGAGACTCCCTAGAGATGCTAACACTTTCTTCAGCCTGTCATTGATGGTGCATGGCCTCAGCTAGCTGGTCATTTTGGTGGCCTGTCACTGGTGGCTCCAGCCTGTGTCCTTGTGTCCAGTGCAGTTGGCTTTCTGTCGATGAGGTTCTCAGTTCCTTCCCAAGCCTGTTGCTCATTCATTACATTACCTCGTGTTAGGAATGGCTCCAATCTTCCTGTTAACTTTTACATCATAAATTCTAGGGCCATCATATCATATTTTTCAATTTTTACTGAAAGTTGGAGGAAATCAGAAGGAAATCACAACATGGGAATATTAAAAGTCATTGCTAGGTGAGATTCTGTTAGGAGTGTAAGCTTCCCCAGAATATCCTTTACTGGGGATGCCCATGTCCTTTTGGTGTATCCCATTGGGAGACGTTCATTCATTCATTCATTCATTCATTCATTCATTTATCATTTGTTTCTTCTCTGGAGTGTGGGTCTTCAGACTTCACAACTATCCTCCCCCCGGATAAATATATAAATAAATAGGACACTATCTGTTGCTATTATCACGTGGGATTGCAAGGCTTTTGTTTATTCTCCATAACCCGATGGAGTAATGCTCTGTTGATGACAACATGATTTTTTTTCTGTTACTGAGCATGGAGAAACCAAGCTGGCACCCAACTAGGAGCATCACTCTTACTAGCACCCACGCATGCTACTGCAGCAGAAAAAACAATTATCAATATCATCCAGCTACAAACTCCATGACCTGCATAGCTATGTGCCTGCAAGATATACTAGTGCAGTAATGCCACGAATGTTATGGGTAGCTGGCCACTTTTGGCATGGATTTAAGGCCCACTTCATGAGCTGGAATTCATATTTGATACTGCCAAAATGACCAAGAACCTGAAACTTGCCAGGCCATGAACCCTGGGAGGAAGCTACTGTGAGTCTTCTAAAGGAGCATAGCAGTAAAGTGGCTGCTAATGCTATAATGCTGTTCACCAGAACATTTCTCAACCCTCATTGGAGACTCCTTTTCTGCAGTGGATGGTAAGTAGCACAGAGATCCAGGACAAGACAGTGTGTACAAAGTGAGAGGCTTTGGAGTGTCCTTATCTCTCCCCTCAAGGCTCAGGGATGGTTTGAGGAGGCAGAAAGGTTGTAAAAGTCAGAGGTGGTGGCTAACTCCAAGGAAACAGTGTCATACAGAAGCAGCAGGACTAGGACTGATGCCCATTTAAACTCACAGAGAGTGGGGCAGCATGCACAGAGAAAACGCCATCACAGAGCTAAAGAGGGAGACACAGAAAGCCACCCTTCACTGCGAAGTGATCTGCAGTTGATACCTGCTGGGAAAAAGAAAATCAGTTTTCTCTAGTGAAATGCCACTGGGTATATTAACCACAGTTTATTCAGGCCCAGTGCCCAGGAGTAACTGGCAAGCATAAAATGGATAACGTGTTTATTTTTGTATGCTTTTTGTTTTGTTTTGGGTATTTTTATCTTACTATGTTTTTGTTTTTAGAGTTTTTTTCTCCTTTTTAATTTTACTTTTTTTTTTGAAAGAGAGAAATAATAAGACTTTGGGTAGGTAGCATCTGAAAGGAGCAGGGGATGGGAAAGAATATCATGGAAATATACTGCATGAAAAATTGTTTTGTATGTGAGGCAGTGTCAGATCCAGGTTCTTGCAATATATTTAGTAATGTTTCTGCGCTGGGGTCAAACTCAGGGTTTTATGCATGCTAGGCAGGTGTTCTACCATTTGCACTACCACCTCAGCTTCCACGACTTACAAAGAACACCACTTGTGGTGGTTTGGATGTGAATGGCTCCCATAGGCTCATAGGTCTGAATTCTTAGTCACTGGGGATGGAACTGTTTGAGAAGGATTAGAAAAATTAGTAGGCATTTCCTTGTTGGAGGTGTGTCACTGGGAGTAGGCTTTGCGGTTTCAAAAGCCCGTACCAGACCCAGTGTCTCTGCCTGCTGCCTGTAGATAAGTCTATAAAGCACTCAGCTACCTCTCCACCACCATGCCTGTCTTCTTCACACTGTGATGACCATGGACGCCTGTCTTCTTCACACTGTGATGATCATGACGCCTGTCTCCTTCACACTGTGATGACCATGGACGCCTGTCTCCTTCACACTGTGATGACCATGGACGCCTGTCTTCTTCACACTGTGATGACCATGGACGCCTGTCTTCTTCACACTGTGATGACCATGGACGCCTGTCTTCTTCACACTGTGATGACCATGGACGCCTGTCTTCTTCACACTGTGATGACCATGGACGCCTGTCTTCTTCACACTGTGATGACCATGGACGCCTGTCTTCTTCACACTGTGATGATCATGGACGCCTGTCTTCTTCACACTGTGATGACCATGGATGCCTGTCTTCTTTACACTGTGATAATCATGGACTGACCCTCTGAACTGTAAATAAGCTGGAAGCTAACTGCTTTCATGAGAGTGGCCTTGGGCATGGTGTTATATCGCAGCAATAGGAAACTAAGACAACAACCTTATTGTTTCTGTTCATTAAGTGTTTATAATAGGGGTGGGGCATTGTCTGGAACCAGACAGATGCCCAGCAGTTAAGAATACGGTTGCTCTTGCAAAGGACTTGGGCTTGATTCCTAGCATTCACATCAAATGGCTCACAACTGCCTGGACTCGAGTCCCAGGGAAAATGATGCCCTCTTCCAACCTCTGCCAGCACTGCAGTCCACATATTACACTGAAATAAGCACAGATAAACACACACTTATACATAAAACTTAAAAAATACACATCAAAAGAAGAAGGAAGAAGAAGAGGAGGAGGAGGACCTAAACATATAAGAGATTTATTTATAAAACAAAGAATCCTAGTGGATTGTATCTGCATAAATGTGACCTTATTAGAGTAAAATTTAAAATGTAGTGTGTGTGTGTGTGTGTGTGTGTGTGTGTGTGTGTGTCTGTGTCTGTGTCTGTGTGAGTGCAATGTATATGTGTGCAGGCGACTGCAGAAACCAGAAAAGGGGGTTGGATTCCATGGAACTGGAATAAGAGGTGACTTGTGGTCCTCTATAAGAACAGTAAGTGCTCTTAACCATTGAGTCATCTCTCCAACCTACTAGGCTTACATAACATTATAAAAACTAGGGGTTCTGGTAGTTAGTTCTAAGACGCACTCATTTGCTTGAATTACTCAACATGAAATTGTAAATGAAAAGGGTTATATTCTCCAGGTTTGAAATATCTTGACATTTTCCATTTCATTTTATACTTTTACCCACAATTATTGACACAGTGCTACCTTCCTGTTTCTGAGTTCCTACTGTGTGCTGACTATTGCACTAAGTGCCTGTTGTACATATCTGTTTCATAGTCTACAATGAGCCTATGAAATACAAAGGTTAATAATAGCCTTGCTCTTTGCCCCAGACACCTTTATATGCAAATGCTCATTGCAATTAAGGATGTTTAGACAAAAGAGTATACTGTGTGACACAGTGTAGTTTGTTTGTCAAGATTTTTGTTGTAGTTTTGCTTGTATGTTTTTGTTTTCTTTTGCAGGGGAGGTCGCAAGGACGGAAGGCACTTACAAAGGAAAGAGGCAATGAGTTGGATTGGGATACCTTATGTGTAAGCCACAAGGAGTTAGTGAAAACTTTTTTCAAATGTCTTGCTTCTAAAATGAGAAGATTAAAGTTCAGAGATGCTAAGTGATTTTGACAAGGAAGCACAGCCAGGAAATTATGTGGCAAAGGTTGGAAAATAGGTCCGAGTGGACCAATGCTCTGTCTATTTCCACTATTAATATGTCATCATCACAACTGAAAATCTGCTTGTCATGACAGTTGTGGGGCTGGCCTTCATCCAGGACTGTACTGCCAGTGTACTGAGCACTTGAGATGTAGCTTGCTTGAATCAAGATATTCCGAATGTATAAAATATACACTAGCTTCCTAAGACTCCATACAAGAATTCAGAATGCAAAAACAAGACCCTCATTAGCTATGTTTTATATTGATTACTTGTTAAAATGGTGCTATTTTAGACAGATTAGATTAAATAGTACATCTTATTAAAATCCATTTTAGCTGGTTCTCTTTATCTGCCTTGATGTGCTATTAGAGAATGTAAAATTGCATAATTGGCTCACATCACAGTTTCCATTGACCTGATGTAGAGGCTTCAGCTTGAGGAGACCTGTGGAGGTGCTTCAATGCATGGGATAACTGCTTTCTTTTAATGTCAGTTTACAACTTCTAGGGACAATTCTGCACGAAAATATCAATGTGTCTAAAATGGCTTGACCGAGTGCTATAACAAGAACGCCTTGTTTTAGATTTTGGACTTTTGTAATCCCAGGCACATGCTCTTCTTGCAAATAACTACATTAGTAAGATAACCTCTGTATACTCCTGAAACCAAGACATGGAGTTGGTGCCACCCAGGACTGCTCTGGAGTGAGTGCTGGGGTAGCAATCACTTTTCTTATCGCTATAACAAAACACCTAGTGAGAACAACATAAAGGAAACAGGGTGGTTTTGAGTCCAGGCTAAAGAAAGTACAGTGTCTACCATGTCGAGCAGGCAGTGTAGTGGGAGGGTAGGGTCATGTTGCATGCCCATTAAAGATGTGGAGAGAGATGACTTCCGGTCAACTTACTTTCTCACTTTTCATTCATTCCAGGACCCCAGCCTATGGGAGGGGCAAATACTGTTCAGGGAGAGTCTTCTTGCCTCAGTTAACCTCTCTGGAAATGCCTTCTTGGATGCCCAAGGAGGTTGCCCCCTAGGTGATTCCAAACCTGAAAACTGACAAAGGAGATTAATGGTCAGACCTGGGAACCCACAAAAGCTTGCCTGGAACGACCAGATGCTGAAGTCGGGATGATGGAGGGGCAGCCCTGCTCATTGAATTTGCTTTGACTTGTTCTGTCTGTAAAGGAGACAGACAGCCTTGTAGATATTGGCATATGGAGTACTGCAAACATTGACTTTTATTATTGGTTTAACCAGTTCACTGCTAAGAAATCAAAATGTGTAGGGCTTCTATATAGCAGGCCAAGAGGAATTACAATTTTCTCTTTCTCCTAAAAGGCCAGACGTTGGAAGCCCTGTCTAATAGCACATGAAAAACATCCTTTACAATACAAGGTACCTCCTCTGCCATCAGCTTCTCCCAGCCACATCCTCCTAGCTCCACAACACAGATGCGAGGAAACAAATCTTTGGATAATGGAAGAGACTGCCTTTGCTGTGATGCTCTTGGCCCTAATAAGAGAGAAACAGCTAATGATCCCTGCAGATTCATTTTAGTCAACTTCAGTAGAGTGAACAGAGCCACCGAGGAGACAGCAGGGCTAATTCAATTAAAAGAAATAAAGAAATACAGCCTCCTGTCAGGTGTGCTGCACCCAGTTGTAATCCCAGAAGGATCTTGAAGCCCAGGTTAGCCCTACCTCAAAACAACAACCAACGAACCAAACAACAACAAACAAGTAAGAACAGTGCCTTTTTAAAAATTAATTAATCTATTTATTTATTTATTTATTTATTTATTTATTTATTATTTAGTTAGGGTTTCACTGTTGTGAAGAGACATCATGACCAAGACAACTCTTATAAAGAACAACATTATTGAAGATAACTTACAATTTAAGAGGTTCAGTCTATTGTCATGGGAGAATTGCAGCGTGCAGGCAGACACGGTGCTGGAGGAGCCGAGAGTTCTCCATCTTGATCCGAAGGCATCCAGGAGGAGTCTGGCTTCCACAAGCAGTGAGCAGGAAGGCCCCTTCCATACTGGGCAGAGATTGAGCATAGGACCTCAAAGACCACCCCCAAGTGATGCACTCCCACCAAAAGGCCACATTTCTTAATGGTGCCACTCACCATGGGCCAGGCATATTTAAACCACCACAGACAGAATGAAGAAGGGAAGGGAGAAAGGAAGGCAGGGAGTGGAAGAAAAAGGCAGCCTCCAACACTTCTCCTTTCTGGGTCTGTGGAAGTCACTCTTGGATTCCGGGTCTGAGTCTTAGGTATGTCTCTGAGTTCAAGTTACGTTGGTACTTATTTGACCAACAGGTCCACACTCTTGACTAAGAAGCTCACACTGGTCCAGACTTGTCAGCAGTGACTTTCCAAGGAGCAGGGGAGACAACACAGCTTCCCCCAACAGAGGTGAGAAGAACGCCTCCTCTGTGCTGTTCTCCTTACACCAAGGCTTGCAAAGTCTTGCCCAGTCTTTTTTCATTCCAGTGGCTGCTCAACCGTGTAATAAACTGGGCTGCATTGGAAGCTCCTGCTTGGTGTGAGGCTGGAGCTGGGTCAGGAATATATATTTTTCACAAACATTGGCAGAATGGCTGAAATGTTCAGATTTTCAGAGTCCTCACTAAGTTGCTTGTAAGTGTTTCTGTTAGGATGAGAAAAAAATATTTATGGGGGATGTATAATGAGTAAGAGGAGCCTGGCACAGAACCATAATCTTCCACAGGTCCACAAGCAGAAGAAGATGCAACTCGGCTAGGTGTATGGGCTCAGGCGAGGGGGAGAGAACTCAGGCGGGGAGTGGGGACAGCTTTTGCCGCGTCTGCTGCTGGTCCTTCTCCTTTCTGCCACTTCCATTGCTGTGGCTGGGCTGAGCCAGCAGGAGCCTTGACTACCTGGTAAGGGGTGATTTGGGGAGAGCAGATCTCTTCAGCTCTTATGACAGAGGCTCTCAGATGATGGAATAATTCCTGTACATTTTTAATCCTGAACGCGATTCTTAAATACAGTTTTTGGATGGGTCAGTGCCTGACAGCAGGTGCTTCCTATTGGTTTGACCTGAGAGCTTGGGAAGACCTCATCTACATATTTGGGGGCGTGGTCCTGTTTCTATGACTGGTCTGTCTTGAGCCTACCTGACCTGTGGTCAAGTCCTCACCTGTGGAGGAGGGGCTTGGCACTCTTCCCTAAGGACTGTTCTTTCTCAAACCTCTCTACAGAGGTCAGTTGGGGGCTGCAGCTAGTGAGGCCTTGATCTCCTGGGAGACTGGGAATGCACATGTGGATTGGACCTATTTCAACCAGGAATCAGGGTACCTTTCACAGCCAGCCATCCCACATGTGTGTATGAAGGTCCATGTATGTGTGTTTGTGCATGTGGGGACCAGAGATCAACCTCGGGTGTTGTTTCTGAGGCCGTCCACTGAGAGAGAAGGAGTAAAGGAGGAAGAGGAACAGGAGTAAGAGGAGGAGGAGAGGTGAGAGGAGGAGGAGTAAGAAGAGGACGAGGAGTAAGAAGAGGAGGAGGAGGAGAGGTGTGTGGAATGCAATGTGCACACGTGTTAGGTGTGCATGTTTTTTAACATTTGCAAAGACCTGAGGAGGATGCTGTGTGTCTTGCTGTTACACTCCACCTTGTTCCCTAAGATGGTGTCTCTCATTGACCCTGGTATTGGGTTACCATCGGTGATCCTCCTGTCTCTCTGTGCACAGCACTTGGAGTGTGGATGTGATGACTGTATATAGCTTTTGATGTGGGTTTTGTAAATTTGAGCAGAGATCCTCCTGACTGTAAAGCATGTGGTCTTACCAGCTATGCTATCTCCCCGGTCCAACTCCTTTTAAAGAGGCGGAGTCTCTCTCTCTAGAACTTGCTAAGTAGGTTCAGGGCCAGCTGAGCAGCAAACCACAGGGACTCACTGCTCTCTGGTTCCCTAGGGCTGCAATTATAAGCTGGTACCATGGTGCCTGGCTTCTGGGAAACCAAGTCAGGTTCTGGGGCTTGTGCAGAAACACTGTGTCAACTGAGCATCTCCCCAGCTCTCCATTCAACAAAAGTAACCAGATTCTAAGGGAAATCCAGTCTTGCAAGGGCTGTTACATCTGTTTATTGATTTAAAAAGTTGTCCTGTAAAAGACATTCAGAGGACCTTTGCCAGTGGTTAGATGATCTGTGTGTAGAAATTACTGTCTGTGCCTCCTGCCTTTGCGGAAAACAAACAAACAAACAAACAAACAAACGAACCCCCAACAATTAGGCAGCCAACCAACCAGGGGACTGCAGAGATGACTCAGAGTTAAAAGCACATACTTTATTATTATTATTATTATTATTATTATTACTATTATTATTATTACTATCATTATTATTACTATCATTATTGTTGTTGTTTTATTGGATATTTTAAATTTACATTTCAAATGTTGTCCCCTTTCCTGGTTTCCTGTCCATAAACTCCCATCCCATCCCCTCCTTCTGATTCTATGAGGGTGTTCCCCCACCCATCCACCCACCCCTTTCTGCCTCCCCACCCTGACGTTCCCCTACACTGGTGGATTGAGCCTTGGCAGACCAATGGCTTCTCCTCCCATTGGTGTCCAACAAGGCCACCCTTTGCTACATATGCAGCTGGAACCATGGGTCTGTCCATGTGTACTCTTTGGATGTGGTTTAGTCCCTGGGAGCTCTGGTTGGTTGGTATTGTTGTTCTTATGGGGTTGCAAACCCCTTCAGATCCTTCAATACTTTTTTTAATTCCTCCAATGGGGACCGCATTCTCAGTTCAATAGTTGGCTGCTAGTATTCGCCTCTGTATTTGTCATGCTCTGGCAGAGGCTCTCAGGAGACAGCTATATCAGGCTCCTGTCAGCATGCACAACTATGGCATCAGCAATATTGTCTGGGTTTGGTGACTGTATGTATATGGGCTGGATCTCCTGGTGGGGCAGTCTCTGAATGGCCATTCCTTCAATCTCTGCTCCAAACTTTGTCTCCATATTTCCTCCTATGAATATTTTTGGTTCCCCTTCTAAGAAGGACTGAAACATCTGCACTTTGGTCATCCTTCTTGAGCTTCATGTGGTCTGTGGATTGTATCTTGGGTAATATAAGCTTTTGGGCTAACATCCACTTATCAGTGAGTGCATGTGTGGGGTTTTGTTTTGTTTTGTTTTGTTTTTTGCGATTGGGTTTCCTCACTCAGGATGATATTTTCTAGTTCCATCCATTTGCCTATGAATTTCATGAAGTCATTGTTTTTTAGTAGCTGAGTAGTATTCCATTGTATAAATGTACCACATTTTCTGTATCCATTTCTCTGTTGAGAGACATCTGGGTTCTTTCTAGCTTCTGGCTACTATAAATAAGGCTGCTATGAACATAGTAGAGCATGTGTCCTTGTTGTATGTTGGAGCATCTTTTGTGTATCAGCTCAGGAGAGGTATAGCTGGGTCCTCAGGTAGTACAATGTCCAATTTTCTGAGGAGGCTCTAGACTGATTTCCAGAGTGATTGTACCTGATTGCAATCCCACCAACAATGGAGGAGTGTTCTTCTTTCTCCACATCCTTGCCAGCATCTGCTGTCACCTGAGCTTTATATCTTAACCATTCTGACTGGTGTGAGATAGAATCTTAGAGTTATTTTGGTTTGCATTTTTCCTGATGACTAAGGATATTGAACATTTTCCAGAGGACCTGAGTTCAGTTTCCAGCCCCCATCATTTTGAGTAGCTCATAGCCATGTACCTGTTTCCAGTTTCACGATTTTCCATGCCCTCTTCTGGCCTCTCCAGGTACCCACACTCATATGACAAACTTAGTATTCCCTCTCTTCCTCTCTCCCTCCTTCCACCTCTCTTCACAAACACACACACACACACACACACACACACACACACACACACAATGTATGCATAAATGCACACAAGCAAGATGCCAAGAAATAGAAATAAAATAACAGCAGGACTAAGGGCAATGTAGAAAACAGTCACAGAGTGAGTAGGAGGAATGCAATGTGATAAGCAGGTGAACCAGATAAAAGCACAGGTCAAAAAGAAGACATAAAGGATAGTAATAATAAAAGAAACAAGGCAGGAGATGTGGAGCGAGTGAATGAATTTTCAAGAAACGAGTTACATACAGCTGCTGAAGCATGTGGTCGTAGAATGACCAGATACCCAGATCAGGGGCTGTTGGCCCAGTGGCTTTGTCTGCCCAGTGGAGAAGCCTGTCTATACTTTGCACCCTGCCAGAGTGGGTTTCACTCAAGCTGGTTCCAGCTGGTCTGAGGCAGGGTGGTGTGCTCATGGGGAAGGAGATGTGTACTTTCCCTTTTCTAAATGTTTAGAGGAAGCTTCCTTCAGACACATTCTTACACAGACTCCTGTAGCAGGCAGAAAGAACAACCCCTCCCCCTGTCCCCCAGCTCTGCCCAGTTCAGGGAGGGGTGGCCCTCGGACTTCAGCTGTTTGCCTAGAATCCCAGGCACAGCTGTTGAGCCCACAGAGTGTAATTCACCCAGGAGGCCTCCTCTCTGTGGCCTAAGTAGGAGATGACCTCATTAGCTCAGGAACAGCTGCCACTGTCAGGACCACTCATGAGGGAGACTGCCTTCTTTCCTTTGAGTCAGAGAAGTCTATTACAGCCCCCACACTCCTTGGCACCCAGAAAGCCACATGGAGGAAACTGTCAGCAGAGGACATCTGGGCTGTAAGGCTGTCATGCACATGTGTTTGTCTACACTCTTTTCCCAGCCTCTTGCTCCTATGTGGGTCTGTACTGAATCATCAATCCCCAGGAGGGCAATGGCCATTGACCAGTTGATTTTGGTTAACTAGGCAATGACATTGTCACAACACCCATCACTCTGTTCTCTCTTCAGTGCAGGGAAAGGCTGAATCACAGAGTCACCCTTAATGGACTTTGATTTCCTTCCGCAGCCCTTTTCTGACTCCCTGCCATGACCAGGCCCTTGGTGTCTGCTTCTCTGGAGTCCTCACAAGGAAGGGCAGCAACAGCTACACTGCCTCATGACTACAGATCGGCCAGCGACGGTTGGATTCCATAGACATACTGTTGTCTGCACCAGGCAGAAGGCTAAGTTGGTCCTCAGCAGATGCCCTTGAAGATAGGTGGGACCTATAATGTGCTTCTTAAAAATTGAAGCCGTCCAACTGATGGGATGTTATTACCGTCAGTGGGCTGTGGTCTGAAGGCATTGTGAAGTGTGCTGCTGCAGAGTATGCTCTCTGTTTAGTCGACTTTCTGTTAATGAGACACTATCCTGGGTAGGTTTGATCTAATTAGATGATCCCTCTGAAAGTAAAGGGAGAGGTCAAAGGTGAAAGAAGCCAGTGAGTCTAGCACCTCCTGGCCTTGAAGATAGAAGCTATCACAAATTCTAGAGTGATGAAGAAATGAATTTTGGGCAACTACATGAGCATGGAAACCACAGCCCAGACTTCATGCCTGCCCAAACCTTAATTATAGTCAGCAGCTGAGGACACCCAGCCCAGGGGTTGTACCCAGACTCCTGACTCATAGACTGTGGGATGACACACACTAGTGTCTGTCACTAAGTAACAGGAAAAGCCAACAACAGAAAGAGCTATGCATCAACAGCAATGGAGATGACATCCTCTGAAGAAGGAAGGAAGCCATCGTCACAGTCTATAAATAGTAACAGTAGAGGAGATGGGGCCACTGCTTTGACATTATAGTTGGGGCCTCCTATATGTGATCTCTAGCTCTTACAACTACTTAAGCAGGACAGATCGTTTAAAGGGGATACAAACAGCCTTGATAACGTTCAGTGGTATTTATACTTTGTCAAATGCTGGAGGTGTGGTAGCATTGGGCAACAGAGATGCTTCCAAAGTCATTGCTTTTGTGAGAACTTTCCTTGGCAACAGCAAATGTGAGATGGACAACGTCCTAACTATGTTTATATAAAGCAGTTAATAACTATAAAACTTTCAGAATACCCCTGGCCACCTGGTCAGAAAAACATCATCAGTTACATACATGAGGTATCATACTTCTGAGTCAATGTTCTTGGTAGTGGCCATGGACAACAGCACATTATTGTATTAATTTACTTCCCTGGCAAACACAAATACAAAATCCTTACAAAGTGTGTACACTGTTCCTGCCATTGTGGTGGATGCTATTAACACAAGTGAAGGACCAAAGAAACAAAGACCTTAGCTTGGCAGAGCTTTCTCTCATGGTAGATGTGATGGCTACTCTCAGTGATCATCCTGGTGAGATCTGGAATCACCTGGAAGCCTGGCCTCCAGGCATGCCCTTGGGAGAATTATCTTGATTAGGGCGACTTAGATGGTAAGACTTGCCCACTATAGGTGGCACCATTCCCTAGGCTAGGATTCTGGACTGTTATAAGGAGAAAATGATCTGAGTGCTAACATTCATCACTGCTGGTCCAGTGTGAGCCTGCTGCCTCAAGTTCCTGCTGCCCTGATTTGTCTCCATCATGGAATATTACCTCGAATTGTAAGTCAAAAATAAACCCTTTCTTCCTGAAGGTGCTTATGTCAATGTATTAAGTATGTTACCATAACAGCCAAAAGAGTAACTAAGACACGTGTTTATAGACAGTAAAGAAAATGCATGATAGGATACCAGCATTTGTTAGTCTGCTTCCTGATCTCCTGCTGTAGATAGAGAATATGGGATCAGTGAGAACCTAGTGAGAGAGTTTGCAGTGATCCCACACAAGCAAGAAAGGATGGTGTGCTAGGTGCGTTATGTGACGATACATGAGAAACACTTATGAATGAATGAGGTAACAGCTGACTGTTGTAGCAGAAAGGAGACCCAGGTACCAGAAGGTGGACAGAGAACCAGAGACGAATAATAACAGTATACACTCCCAGAGGCCTCAGGGCAGTGCCAGCTTCCTTCCTTTGTCCCCCAAAGTGGTCTCATCCTGCACAGGTCGAGGCCACAGGCAGAGCTGGACTAATGTTAGCACACAGATGTTTGCTTGGGAGAAACTGTTTAAAGGCTTACATTCCAGTTTGAATAGAAGTGACTTCCCCAGTAGCGGAAATCACAGTTCAGGTTTCACTTCTGATCTGGAAACAGCCTGTACCTTCGGGGAAGGAAAATTTCATAATGAGTATTTTGTCAAAATGTAAAGTCACATGCTAGCATAACCAAGTCCAGGTTGGAAGTCATGTTTTGTGTGTCTAGAAGATAAAGAAGAAAGCTCACTCCAGGTCAGCTTTCAGGATGTAGGTACTTCCTTTCTTGGGTGCTTTTAGGCTGTGTGTGTGTGTGTGTGTGTGTGTGTGTGTGTGTGTGTGTGTGTGTGTACTTTCCTGTGTCTGTGGAGGCCAGTGATTAATGTCACATGTCTTCCTTTATTACCTTTCACTCTGTGTGTGTATCTATCTGTGTTTTGTATGAATGTGTGCATGTGTACATGAGTGGCTGTGCTTGTCCCTGCAGGCATGTGTGTGGAGGCCAGAATTTGATATCCCAGTGCAACAGGGTCTCTCTCTGAACCTGGATCAGCAATTCAATCAGATTGGTCAGCTAGCCACAGAGCTGCTTATCTCTGTCTTGCCTTCTAGAACTGAGCTACAGTGGTGTGTTCTACATGCGTGTGAGCTATATGAGTGCTGAACCTCAGAATTTAAGTCCTATGTAAGCGCTTTACCCACAGATACACTGTTGACAGATGCACCTTATTATAACCAAACCACGGATCCTTCTTTGGAAGCACCCCATATTCAGTGAGGGATCTCAGAGCTCAAGCAGCTCCACCCACCTGTGAACCCAAGTTCTCACCTGGTCCTTTCTCATATCAAGGGCGTTTGATTCACTGATAATGGATTTGATCATTAGAGCTTGTTTCCTCCCCGTGTAACCTCAACCTGCTTCTCTATCGTTTCTATTCATTCTTTTCTCTGGACAGTAACTTGGACCTTAAAAATGAAAGACTAGAAAAACAAAATATTCTGATGGACCTCGCATCTGATCTAACTTTTATTTGCAAACCAGGGAACCTTTTGAGTCTGTGCAGGGGGAGAATGATCAGAGTTGGTATTAAATACATAGGTTTTGAAATTGCCTTAGAAGTTTCATCAAGTTAAATCAAACCTGTGGTGTGAAGTGACAGCAAGAGGGTTTAGAGATGTCTGGGCGAGCTGGGATGAGATTTCCTTCTTCTCTCCCAAGGTGGTTGTCAGCTAACAACATTTCTGAGGTGAACTTAGCCAGTTTATGTTCAGGTCTCCTGAGCCAAAAATTGATATAAGAAGCCCTTCCCCTTTTGTTAAATGAAAAATAAGTAGCCGTCCCATTTAGAAGGTCTACCTCCTTCCCCAGCCTTCCTGCCATGTCAGGAGACCCTGGGAAAGCATTTACTCCACTGGATCAGTTAGACCTAGCTGAGAGAATTGCAGATTCCACAGTAATTGATGGAGATAGAGCTTTCTGGGTGTGGGTACAGAAAAATCGTCCATCCTAGGATACAAGGCAGGAGGGAGGGAAGGAACACAAAAGGGGGAGGGTAGGGAGGAGGAAGAGGAGACAGAGTAAGGAAGAGACTGGACCTCAGTAAATCCATTTCAATAGACTACGGGCAAACTAATGTTACAAATACTATGTATATGTTTATTAGCTACCATGGAGGTCGGGGTGGGTTTGCAGTCCTATGTTGAGACTTGTATTGGATTAGTTATAGGACAATAGTTTTACAAAACAAATTTTGTTTAGTTGTTCGCAAACACACACAGACACACACACACAGACACACACACAGACACACACACAGACACACACACACACACACACAAGCTTGTAAGACTGCAGGCAAGTGTGCATGCACAGGTGTTTGTATGCATGTGGCAGCAGGAGTACAACCTTGCTTGTGCTTCCCCTGGAGCTATCGAGCTATTGACATTGTTTACTGAGACAGGATTTCTTCATTGGCTGGGAGCTTGCCAATTCGTCTAGGCTGGCTGGCCATGAGGTCCTTATCTCCCTATGCTGGGGCTACACGCCGGTGTCATCGCACCTGGGCTTTTTTCTCATGGACTCAGGGATCAAACTCGGGTTCCCATACTTGTGTAGCACTTTACCAATGGTGCCATCTCTCCAACCGTAGCGTCCTCCTGTGAAGAAATTCTGGGTGTCGAGTGCATGGAGAACACTGTGGGTCTCCAAACCTGGCTAGGTGCAGAATGCAGGCTGTTTCCTTTAGTGAGGAGCGAGTGACTATGTCAACCTTCCTGTCCTGTGACCTTCATGTTAGGTAAGCCTTTTATTGCAATTTAAACAAAGATTCTCAGGACAAAACATTTTATCTTCAAGGATCTTTGGAGGAACCAGGAGGCAAAGTATTTTGCCCTCAATATAAATGAGCCTCTCTGGCGGTTTATTGGCAGATGGATCTAGGTGACAATAGATTTCTAAATTGAATATTCTGCCTTTGGAATGGCCTCTGATATGCATTAAGATCGTATTGTAATAACCACACCTCTCAATTTGTGCACATACACTATCCTGATTACATTATCCATCAATCTGCAGGACAATTGTCAGACGAGCCTGCTAGCTGAGCGGGGAGACTAAATGAATGTTTCTTGGCACAACCCTGACTAGTTAGGCAAGGAGAATCTTTTCCAGCATCCGGGAGGATGCATCTGACACTGCACCATTAGCACTTCTCTCTAAGTGCTGTACGTACTGAATTCCTTTACTCTTTCGGAGCTGCAGCTTCTAGACTTTTCCACCATATTGTTGGCATGTGTAAGGATTATTGGAAATATAGATTTCTGATGTGTACTGTCGTGTATTTCCAGGGGTCCTTCCCTCTTCTCCCCCCACTTGCTTTCTATCTCCTTCCTACCTTCTTGTCTTCTCTTCACTTTTACTTGACTTTTGCAGTACTGAGGATGGAACCCATGTCCTTGTGCTTGCCAAGTACGTGTTCAACGACTGTGCTGCACCCCAACCCCTTCTCTTTCTACCAAGGGCGGGACAAGTGCCAGTTGCTGTTAAGTAACACCAGTGCAGACTCTGCCCCCTCTGTGAACTTGCAGAGAAGTGTGACATCTGTCTGACCTCATCTTCCTCTGTCTGTACTGTCTGTAACTTAGCCACCTCTTCACGCCTTGGACCTCACAGGCACAAAACAATCTCACCTGTATCTAGGCATGGCTGGACTGTCTTATATATCCCTTTGTTATTGTGGAAATTAGCATTGTTCTTCTAGGAACCACACTGTGTGTGTGTGTGTGTGTGTGTGTGTGTGTGTGTGTGTGTGTGTGTGCATTCCTATGCTCATGTGTGCAGAGTCTATACAGATGTATATGGAGGCCAGATATTGAGGTTTGACGTCCTTCTCAGTTGCTTCCCACCTTATTTTAAGAACAAAGTCTGGACAGTATTTTCCTATTGGCGTGACTGTGTAGCTATGCCAGGAGCTCTGCCTCCCAGCAATGCATCTGGCTTTTTAACATGGGTGCTAGGGAATAAGACTCTGGTACTAAGCCATCTCCACAGCCCCACGCTGGTATTCTTATATGTATCAGCTGTGCTTTGAAAGTATGTGTGGACTAAATTTAGAGTATCTGGCTTACTACTGAGAGCATGGTCCTTCAGTTTGGTCCTTCAGTTCTTCATGGCCACAGTTCTTCAGGAAAGCAAACAAAACTATAGGGTCTTTCAGTGTCTGCAGTGGATTGGGTTAGGGACTCTCTCCAATGACCCCAAATCTGTCGCTAGCTGCTTATTCCTTCTAAAAATGGGTTAGTGTTTACACATAGCCTATGCGTGTTTTCTCTTGTGCTCGAATCATCTCAAGATTCCTACATAACCTAACACAATGTCAGTGCTATGGTGATAGTGATTACAGGATGCCATATAGCCAATGACGGCAAGACAAATAGACTGTGCCAGTTCAATAGATGCATCTTCTTCTGAATATTTTCATCTCGAGGTTGATTGACTCCATTGGAGGAAACAACAAATGTAGAAAGCCAGCTGTATATTCAAATCACACCAAAACTCTTGATTACTCTTGAAATATTTTTTTATTTTATTCTCTTGCTAATTGGCTTTTAAATTATTTCCCTTTATCTCCATAATTGGGTTATTGGTCATACCTGTTTGTTTCATATATAAATGGTTGCAATAAGATGTACTTTTTCCATGTTTAATTTGCCCCAGTCTTCTTTGTACAGCATTGAAGCTCTTTATGGGTAATGGGAGAACCAAACAATAATATATCTTGCTTTCCCTTTATAGTTCTTTGAGCTATTATCATATATTTTATTTTAATCCAATTACAAGTTACATACTAATGGTTATTATCATTAGATTGCTAGTTATATATTAAACGGGCTTAAGGGTATAATTTATATTTTTATCTTTTAGGTTGACATAAATGGAATTATTTATAGGGTATGATATTGTAATTTATAGACTGGGCATGGTGGCATATGACTTTAATTCAAACACTTGGGAGCCAGAGGCAGGCAGATCTCTATGAATTTGAGGCCAGCCTGAGTTCCAGAACATCCAGGGCCATACAGTGAAATCCTGTCTTGAAACACATGCACACACACACACACACACACACACACACACACACACACACACATAACACACACATTATATCTATATCTATATCTATCTCTATCTCTATCTCTATCTCTATCTCTATCTCTATCTCTATATCTATATCTATAATCTATATATGGGGCTGGGTGTTCCCATTGTAGATTAAGACAGGTTGGAGCTGGGCATGGTGGCATGCACCTCTCATGGTAGCAGTTACAGAGGGGAGCAGGAGGATCAGGAGCTAATGATTTGTGGGTTTGTGGACCCCTCACACTTCACTGTGTGGAGAGTTTGAGTACAGCTTGTTCTGACATGGCGTAGTCTCAGAATCCTGGACAAACAAAACAAAGAATATAGAACAAGACAGGCCACCTGAAGGGGAGGAGAGTTGCTTCCTCTAGTCTGTGTTATGTTTGGGAGGAGAGGTAGGAGTAGTGAACAAATTGAAGTGAGCAGTACATGGCAATAAAGTTGATCTGAGTAATGGGTCAAGACTTGGCGAGAGAGCTTGGAGTCTGGGAGGACTCTCAATGGGCTCTACCATTGAGAGAGGTGGTTTACCACCACTTCAGAGGGTTTTGTTGTTGCTTTTGTTGTTGCTTTGTTGGTTTCCCTTTTCCGACTTCCTTGAATTTCAAGAGAGTTAGAGGAAAGGACTCAGGTCCGTTTGGGAATGTCTCTCCAACAGCACGTCTTGCTTATCCCTCTGGATTGGGACCCAGTTGCATTCAGGGCAGAAGCAGCTGGGTTTTTGTTTGTTTGTTTGTTTGTTTTGTTTTGTTTTGTTTTTTTGTAAACATGGCAAAGAGCATGGTGAGACTGGCTGGGTAACGTGTTTGAATTTTGAGTACAGGGGTGAGTGCTGTCAACTCTCCTTTCCTTGCAGATGTGGACTCTGTGGGTGTGAGAGGCCATGTTCAGTGACAGCTGAGGAGACTTTCTCCCCGTTCAAGCATAGTTTAAGATGTGTTTCCTGCAAGTGAGCTTTCACATCCCATGTTGCATTCCCACCCACCTATAAGTATAGGTAAAACTATACTTTTTGTGATCCTGTGATCACATGTGGTCCCAGTGCGATCAGTGAGAACCAATTGCAGTGAAGAATACCGGTGAATGCAGCTTGGATGGAATTCCTCACAGTTAGGCATTTGGATCAAGAGATAAGTGTCCTGCTCATGAAGCCCCATGACTAGGCTAGCAATCGGTGTGCAGGTAGCTGAAGTTGTACATGTATCATCATCAGCAACTGCATTAGAGAAGCCATCATTTTGAGGTCTCCCAAGAGAGGAAGTGATATATGGCAAGTTCAGCTTATTGTTCAGTTAATTTTGAATATGTCCTGCTTGCACACAGCTGCTACAGTGGCCTCAGGTTGAAACAACAGTCTCCTGGACAGCCAAGCTATTTCCTCTTCTTCTTTCCCAGGATAGGGAACTGTTACACTGTGTTACCCTGTGGAGCACAATCGGACACATTTGACTGGGGGAGGTCTGTTCACCTTTGCAGCATTTGGCCTCTTAGCAACTATGACTTTGTTGCATTTGTGAACTCTTGTAGGTTTACTTAAGTTTCTATTTTTACAGGGTAGTGGAAATGGCTCAACTGTCCTGACATTTGAAAGCATAGAGTCCAAAGATGTCCTCCTGGCAGGTCGCAGGAGTCAGAGTCTCTCCATCCTGGGCAGTTGATGAGCTTCAGGCATCAGATGGTCATGTGGCAGGTGATGAAGACAGGAGTGCCAATGCAGTAGAGGCAGCAATGGGGACACTTAGAGGGCAAGGAAGCCTCTCACAAGGGCTCCCTGCCTAGAGAGTTTGTGGGACCACTCGGGACCACCGGTTCCTGTAACTTTGAGTCCTGGTGTCTGGTTCCTAGGAGGTAGGGTAGACTACAGAGTGAGAGTGTGACATTATCAGGACTAAGCTTTGATGGTGCCGGGGTCTCACCAAGCTCCCTGACCCCTGATGTGTATGTTGTCAACCCTGTATCCTCTGCTCTATAAGCAACTGCCCGTTCACTTCATTGTTTATTGTTGTTTCTGAATGTTCAGTTTTTCTTCCCTTCCACACTCAAGTATTGTCTGGGCATGGCGTGTTGAATAAAGCTCTCCACATACATCCTGTTAATGAGGGGGCTTTGTTCCTTTTTTAAAAATGCTATTCAAATTACAGCCCTGAACAATAGGGCAGCATACATATACCAGGTCCCCATTAAATTATTATTTTTTAATAGTGGAAATGTTTCTGAAATTGACAGGTGCAATGTACACACCCTGTGTAGTCATACATTATTACTTTGGGGTAGTGGGAGGGGCTGAGAATATGGAATAAAACAGTTCTCAGACCTCAGCAGTCTATAGTGAGGGCTCTAAACATGTACTTACGCTTTTAAAAAAAAATCTAGAAAATGTAGTGATGATGGGGGCTGAGAAAATTCACCTTGTAACAGTGACTAAATTATTACCATTGGCAGGCTATTTGAGAGAGACACACATCCCCAAAGCTAGCAGTATGTTGGTTGCTTTTTGATCTGGAACGTGTCCTTTGTCCATCCTTTCCCACATTGCAGAATTTGCTAGGTGAAGATAATGACTTGGAAATTTGAAAATCACCCTGAATAGCTGCCCTCGGGTCAGTGGCACCTGGTTAAGATGAGAAAGAAATTGACAAAGATCAAATCCCCGACCTCAGCCTTCAAGATGAATGGCTGCGTTTCCCGGCTTGCCTTGCCTTCCCAGATTCTTCCATTGCTCCCGAGTGAGATGCTCAGTCCGATAAATCACAGGCTGCTCACCAGTCACCAGAGCAGGCAAAGAGAGCCATATGGAAGGAAGCGAGGATGGCCCTCTGTCACTTCTGGCTGATTGCCATCACCTGGACACTCAGCACTCTTTGCTGAGGGAATGTCTCTGTCTTGCTTGCATAGAGGGCTGGCCATCCCAGAGCTCTCCAAGCAGGATACAACATCGAGCCATGTTGTCATGGTTACTTAGCCATTTCCCCAGAGTTGTGACATCAGTATCTCCAAGGGGCAAGAGCTCTACCTCATGCATATGCATGTACCCGGCAGGGGCCTGGCCACATCTGAGCATCTTACAATGTTTCTAGTAAAAAATGGCGGTGAGGAGGGAGAGGTGACATGGAGAGTGGAAGCAATGTGACTGGAGCACACGTTGCTAAGTGAATAAATAAAGGTGTTTGCTGCTTGCTTTGGAGCAAGGCAGGAAAGGTTAATGTTGAGTTGGGATTTTTTTTCTTTTTCTGGTTTTAAAATAACCATCTGATGGCTCACACTGGGCCCTCGCACTTTCAAAAACCTTATAATTTCTAGGGCAATTTTCGTTCCACTCCCAACACACCTCGTGGCAAAAATATGGTTGGAGAAACCATGGTGTGTATCTGATGGGAGATGGAGCTATCCTGAGGCTCACAGTCAGTCATGAGGCTTAAATGGAGACTGCTGATCTCAGCTCCGAGCCCTACGCTTGTCCTGTTTTGAAGGGCTCCATTCTCTAGGATACCAAGAACTTACAGGCAAAAGACAGGGACTATTCACTGGAAAATGCCACATGACTGCCTTTTCTAATGGGAAGTGGTTTCTTCCCATGTGTGGAGATTGCCAGGGTGGTGCCTGCATTTACAACATCTTGAGTGTCATAGTAAATATCGAACTGAATACATTTTGCATCCTGGGGATTCAAAAGAAGGCAGACAGTCTCCGTCCTGGACACTGCAAATTTAGCAACAATAAACTGAGAAGTTAACATTTTGTCAAAACAAAACAGAGATGCTTAAAGAATGGGCACTGCGGGGGACAGTACACTCTAGGAGATGTCATGATGCTTTAAATGGGTGACATCTCCCTGGCCTGGTAGCCTGTATCCTCATGACCATGCCAGTTAGAACCACCCAACATGGGCTCATCTGACAGGAGCCGGGTGTGGGTGGTGAGGAAGGGAAGCTGAGAGCCTGGGAGCTACCGGGCCGCAGCACCACAGCATTGCCAAATAGAGCAAATCCTGCAATTGTTTCAGAGTGGTTTAGCAGCTATGGAAACAGAAACTCATAGGGAGTCAGGAACATGACCTCCAGGTCACATGTAGGTCAACTATCAGTGTCAACAGAAACGGCCCTCAGAACTTCTGTGATACCCTGCTACTGAAGCTAGCCCAATGGGAGTCTTGGCTTTTTATACTGGTTTTCTGCTGTGGCTGTAACAAATTGCAATACACTTAGCAGCTTCAAACAACAAAAGGTTAATGCTAGACAGTCCTGTACACCAAAGTACAGTGCAGGAGTTCTTTACGATAGTTGAGATCAGTGGCTTCCTGTTCTGCATTCCTGCTAGGTGATCAAGGAGACCAGCTATTTCCTCATTCATTTGGGTTTTGGGGGAAATTTGGGTCTGCAGATAGACATTCTCAGCTTGTGGAGACACCCTCTGCCTTAGCTCATAGCTTCCTTTATCCATCCTCACACATGATCCGGTAAAGTGATTCTCACATTCTGAGTGGTTTCTCTGTGCAGCCCATTCCTTCTCTAGCTCTACCTTTCACCTCTGCTGCTGCTAAAGGCTTGTGATTACTACACAGGTAACCTAGAAGGATTTTTCTATCTTAATATCTGTACCCTTAATTCCATCTGCAAAGGCCCTTTTTTAAAAAAATAAATATTGACTCTCACAAAACCTGTGGTTTTGTTTTGTTTTGTTTTTTGAAGATTTTTATTTATTTTATGTATACGAGTACACTGTTGCTATCTTCAGACATACCAGAAGAGGGCATCAGATCCCATTACAGATGGTTGTGAGCCACCATGTGGTTTCTGGGAATTGAACTCAGGACCTCTGGAAGAGCAGTCAGTGCTCTTAACCACTGAGTCATCTCTCCAGCCCACAAAGGCCCTTTTGAGCCACATGTCACTAGCATGCTCACAGGTTCTGGAGTGTCTTGGAAAGGTTGTTATTCTGTGCGCCATATAACCTTTCATTTGTGAGCAGAATGATGACACAATGGAACAGTGACCTATTGGCAATCATGACTTCACAAATGACAGAATGCAAAATAGCTTTGTCATTTATGACATCAGAAGCTGGGGGTGAGAGAAGCTGGGACATTCCCAAATGAGGATGACACTGTTGTGAAACGGGCTGGAAAAGAATGAGATGATTTTCCCCTTTCCTCTTTAAAAGGAAGCTTCCTTTTATACATGATCTTGTTATGTAGCTCAGGCTCGACTCCTGGCAATTCTCCTGCCTCAGCTACTGGAGTAGTGAGATTATAGGCATGTGCCACCACACTTGGCTAGAAGGAAGCCTTTTTGAGAAGGAAGGAAATCAACTCCAACATAAACAAAGATTGACAGAAACTGCTAGTACCCCAGTAAGTACTTGATTCTGGGAGCTTTGCCCATGTATCCAGGGACAGGATCAGATCACATGACTACAGCAACTTCTTATACACACTTTTGTGCACACATCTGGGTTCTTTTTCCTGTAGTGTTATTTAGTAGAGGCTGTACGTGTCCAAGACAAAGGTCAGTCAAAGGATGATGGATTGAGGTGAATCCAAATATGTTTCTGGGGAGAACAGTGTTCCGGAGTTCTAGCTGTTGGTAACTCACGTGGATGCTTGAACTGCAATGAGCCACATGGGAAGGGACCACATGGATGCCAAGGCCATTGTTTCAATGGAAGATGCTGCCCCCTATGGTGTACCCGACCCTGAATCAGATGATAAGATAATGCCTGTGTCTGCTCCTAAGAGGAGCATCTCAGATGGGATAGATGCACCTCAACCCAGGAAATAGGCTGAACATGGAATATAGCCAGTTCTTCTTTTGCTGCTTACATTAAATAAAATGTATATGCAGAATATTGTGCAAACAACCAGCGCAGGGCTCGTCGAATCTTCACAAATGGCACAATCTGTAGAAGCAGCAGCCGGATCAGGACAAAAAAACTTTGCCAACAAAGGGGACTATTCATTTTCCAGTGTCCACCATCACTGTTTACTCTGCCTGGGATCTGGAGTGCGTACCCTGGCCACAGTATGAGTGAGTGAGTGAGCTGGTGCTGAGGCCTTGGAAGCAAGAACACTACATCCTCCAGTTCATTGGAGGATGTTCATTGCCACCTCTGGTGGGAAGCACACACACAGTTTTCATTTCTTACGAGTCATGACTATCCCAAAATATAGCAGGGAGTAAACCAGTCAACTTCCATTTCAAATGATGCTCCAACATTCACTGTAGAATATAAGTATTAGACATGGTTCTTTAATAATAATTTACTTAGGATACACAAAATAATAGAGAACTAACATGAAACACTGTATGAAAATATACATGAAGACGTAAGCCAGAGCTTTTGATCTTGAGGTCTTTAGAGGTTTATCTGAAGTCGTTCTGGTGGTCTTGAGAAAAGTGGGGTGTGCCTGCCTTCCCCCACAGATACATGCAAAGAGGCTCTCAGTCATCTTCTCAGCATACCAGGGTCCAAAGAAGACATTATGTGGAAAGCAGGATTTGGGGTGAGTGGCACCTGGTGGCACTGGGGTTAACTGGGTGATAAAGGCAGTAACATTTCAGTGGGTTCGTTGCAGGGTTAAGCAGGGGATAGCCGAATTTAGGAAGAAGAACAGAGGAACACCTTGAAGCAGCCTATGAAGAGGGAATCTCTGAGGCCTCTGAGCGCTATGAGGACTAACTTCCCATGTTCATCCAGGCCAGGCAGGGTCATTCACAAATGACCCCAGACCGAGAACTGCAGCAGTTGAGAAGGCTGGCCCTGTTTCAAGGAGAACCTGGCATTTAGCTTCACTGCTTCTTTGATGATTTCAGCCCAAGGAAGATGGATGGATATTCAGAGAGATGCAGACTTCAGCTCACTTAGGTCAACTACCCTGATCTTTAAATACTGGCTCACTGGTTAGCATAGTCCTTGAAGGGACTAGAGGGAGAGTTGGCTTTGACTATGAGAGACATTGAGCAGTATGTCACTTGTTAGAGTGACATAGAAGCCTGCTGCACCTGGGTTCGGTGCCTCCCCTCAAATTGACACGTAAATATGTTTTGATCGGAACAAGATGGCTTGATTAACTGTGGAAAAGCACACAATAACTATTTTCTTAACAAACAATCAAAATCTGCTAAGGAAAAAACATGCCTTCTTCCCCTTCCTGATCCTGGGGTTTCTTGTATTTGTAATGGCGGTGGAGGGTAAGTGGTGTTTTCCTCTGTAACTGGGACTTGCGTTGCCAGCTCTGAACACCTACACAGCTTCCCGAGGTATTGTCGCTTTTGCTTTGTTCCACAAATGCTGACTCCCCGCTCCCCCTGGCAATGTATGAAAATGTTCCTAAGGATTACTGATAACCAAAACACTATGCCACATACCCGGTACAAAACTGATCATTCCAGTAAAAGAGGGTCAACAGTATGGTGTGGTGGTACATGCCTGTAAATCCCAGCACACCGGAGGCTAAGGCAGGAGGATTGCTGTGAGTTTACCACCAGCTTGAACTACATTGCAAGGTCCTATCTCAAGCTCCCATATTCCCAGTGACAGAATCCATGCCATCCTTTTGAGGAGTAGGGAGCAGCTGCTTGGTCTGTGCTCCCGGGCTGCAGTTTGTAGAGTCCAGTGAACTACTGAGACCCGAGCGCTAATGACCCTCCAGGAGCCCACTGTCCCGGCTGTCATCCTTTAAAGCCTGTACACACATAGACAGAGCTGCAGAAAGATACCATTTGCTTTTCCATATGAAACCAACTTGGGTTTTATCAAACATGACCCTGTCCATTATACCTGTAAGTGAACTGCACTCTAGTAGGCCTCCAGGCTTAAAAGCAACCTCCGCCAGATCCTTCCAACCTACGAACAGCAGCAGCAGCAGCAGCACTGAGAGCTGCCCTCTTCCCTCACCAAGACCCAGAAGACCTTAGGCATAGAATGAGCAGATGGGGCTGGCCTCAGATGTGCAACAGATGACTAATTTATGTTTTCTTCCTTTAACTGGAAAATAGTTCTCCATTAGAGACACACTGCAGTTCAATCTGCCTTCCTGCTTCTCCCTGGCCATGATCAGACCATGTCTTACTTACTCCTTGGCTTGCCTACTCTCTGACTAATGTCTGTGGTCACACACAATCTTAACCCCTAACAATTGTCTTCCAACACTGTTGTCTCCATTCCTCCTAACACCTACTGGGTTGGTTCATCTCTTTCCTCATTTCAGAGCACTCAGGACTGTGGAACAGGGTGGAGTGAGTCATGGTTTTTAATGACAAGAACACCTGAATGCTGGGAAAGGAAAAGCTGTGCACTCATATTTAGTTTTAATAAACTTCTACAATTAGTGGAAATTTGATAGAAAGGGACAGCTTGCGATACATAAAAGACGTCCAGCTGACAAAGACAGAGCCGATGCCCATTACACTAATGTCTGTCTCCTCACCAACATTGGATTCTTCACTGTTTTGGCATTTCAATTACAATACACAATGGTTTTATAAAATTTACACATCTGTGTGGTTCTTTCTTGTTCTTCTGAAAGCTTGAAGCTTTTCACACGCATCCCTTGTTTCCCCAACATGCACACGTGCTATGATTTCACCAGATTTTCGAAGAGTTATGTGTTTGAGTGCCTGTACTGGATCATAGCATCTAAGGATGGATGTATTTCTAAACTGGGTAGTAGACAAAATAGATGATGTTGGTTGGGAGATCATAGATAAACTCTGTGAGAATAAAGGCCTAGTTGATCTTGTTACAACAATCTCCATCTGAAACAGCACAAGTTTTGATAAAATTGAATAAATGAACACATTAAAGATCACTTACAGAGACAGTAGTCTGGTGGTGATGACCTCTGTAGAAATGTCCATATCTAAATCCTTCAAATCTGCTACTATGATCTCAGTTGGAAAAGATGTCTATGCATATGCCATTAACTTAAGGATCTGAAACTGAGAGCAGCCTAGATTATCTGGGTGGACGCTGAATCTAATGACATGTATCTTTCAGAAGGCGTCGTGGAGCATTAGACTGAAGTTGAAAGAAGGTGCTACAAATGCAGGCACCAGCCAAGCACTGCTTGGAAGCTAGTGGAAGACAGACTCTTTCCCAGAATCCCCACTGACATCTTGATTTCATAATTCTGATCTCCATAACTGTGCGAGGATACATCTCTGTGGCTGTAAGCCGCAGGCCATGGTAATTCCTTATGGTAGCCGCAGGAAACTGAAGCATGAGGCAGGGAGTGCTCTGGAAGATGGTCCTGGCAGGACTGAACACCGTCTGGTGGATTTCCGGTGAGATCGTGCGTTCCCGCATCCCTTTCCAGTCGAAGCAAGGAACGGCAGAGGCATCTTTGAAGTGTCCTAAAGGAGTAGCTGTTTAGGCGTGGGCACACAGGCTGGTGGTGTATAACTGTAACTCCAGAACTGGGCAGGCAGGAGCTAAGAGACCTCCAGTTTGAGTCCAGGCTTGGCTGCATAGAAAGTGCCTGCCTCAGAGGACCAAACAAAACCAAGGAACCAAAAAACACATAAAAGAAAGGGGGAAAAAAGAAAAACGGAAAGGAACACGGAGTCGGGGGGAAAAAACCTAACTCTTGACTCTGGTAAGTCACGCAATGCTCAGGTCTGGGCCGAGAGCTGGCACTGTGTGCAGAGGGACCTGACCCTCCCAGCCCTTGGTAAATATGGAACGCCTTTAATTTCTAGAGCTCTGAGAAGGGTAGAGTCGAAGAATCCCTTTTTCAGTTGGAAGGGAGACTCACGATCATTTTCAAAGCTAGATAAATACGATGGACTAAACGCACACTCCTTTCCAGAGGAAACACTGGAAGGAGGCAAGACTGCCCCAGCCAGGCGGCCACACAAGACAGCTTCACCGGAAGTGAGAAGGATGTCTTCCTGACGAAGGCCTCTTCATCATAGTTTGTGTGCAACCCCAGATACCTGGATGCTATCACCGGAATCTTTCCTCACTCCTCGATAATGGTAGCGTTTGGAGAGAAGACAAAGGGAAACAGACAGACCCGGCTTGGCTTTGTCACCTGAGGCAGCCAAATGGTGCAGGCATTGGCTTGTGACCAGCGCTGCGGAGCCCGTGGTGTGCTTCTGGTCCAGCGGGACTGGCTGTGCTCTAGAGAGAGGCTGTGAGGCGCTTGTTTTTCACAGGGGCTTTAGCCTACAGTTAAGTGCAAACACCTGCTGAAGTACTGGTAATTAGTAGGTAATTAGTAGTTAATGTTCTTAGAATTTAAAAAGAAAGCTTACATAAGTAATTACTTAGTATTTCTTATAATGTGCTGCTTTTCTTGAGATTTCATATCCCCAGAACATTTGCCAACTTCCTAGGTTCCTCAACACACTAAATTGTTTATTAATTACACACGTATATTGCTTTCAGGGAAAAAAAAAGAAGAGAAAAAAATACATTAAATGTTGGAAATAGGAATGAGTTATCTTTTGAATTACAGGGAAAAAAACCGCTCATTTAAAATTATAGAATTTGTGATGGGTAATGACTCTGGAAAGTGGCCTTGATTTAAAAAAAAAAAAAAGGTTGACTGTGTCTGAGAAAGAAGAGATATGTAGAGAAAAAAATCCCAGACCATTTAATAAAACACCGAGTGTTCAACACAGTTCACAGAAGGGATCTTTCATGTCTGCAGAAGTATGTCTCTGTTTTAGCTTGTCAGAAAGACCACCAGGGCTCCATTCTGAGGGGCGAGGACTGCCAAGCCAGGCTAAGTGGCAGTAACAATTTTAGACTCTCGAGGTGACTGAAGTGGAGGGATGTCGGAACACGTTAATTAGTGCGCTGTAACTATATTTTTGAAAGGGTTTTTTTTTCTTTAGAGAATTTAAAGCTGCAGACTCTCAACCTTGGAGCCTCTCTGTGCCAACTTGAAGTGGGCATTCAGTCACTGGTTTTGTTTAGAGGCCCGGGCTTTGTGGATTATATCCGAAGTCTGTTCTTCACTTCGGGCAGACTTGGAGAGCTCAGTTAAGCAATCTGACAATTTAAGTTTCCTTGTCCGTAAGTAGAACCAGCAGGCCTTGCTTCCCTTTCTCTTTTCCTGTAGCTTCACTATACACAAATAAATCATAAATCCCTCTTATAGAAATATCTAAGTGCATAATGTCTTCAAATCGTGGCGAGGAGTTATGGGGAGGGGCTCCCACCGCATCTCTCTACTTACTATCACCGTGCCTAACGGTAGACTTGTATCCAAACAAGCTGGTAAAATGTGCGTGCTGCTCATTGTTTATTCCAAACAATGTGTGTGTGGCTTCATCAGATTTCAGCTGTTTTTCTCTATAAAAAAACCCAAGTGAAAACAATCTTCTGAGAAATTAGGAAGATGGGGTATCAGAATGAAATAGAAATGATGAAAAATATATTAACAATTCTAAAGCCCAGATCTGAGGGGGTAGTTCAGTCTGTAAAGTGTTTGCTGTTCAGACATGATCTGATTGTCAGTTCTAGAGTCCATATAAAAGCTGGTACATGTTGTAAACCCAGTACTGGGACAGCAGAGGCAGGAGGACTCCTGGGACTCAATGGTCAGCTTAGCCCAGTCACTACCCTGGCTCCCAGTGTGAGACTTTGTCTCAGACAACAAAGTGGCTAGCTCCTGTGGGGTGAAGCCAGAGGTGGACCTCACATGCAGAGACTCCCACACAAAGCCACAAATGTGCGGGTGTGCATGCGTGGACACACACCTAAACCTCTACCCAGAGATTCTGAGTGCAGAAAGGCAAGCATATCAAGTCCTTGTCCACTTGATGCTGTAACGGGCCTTTTTTTTTTCCTGTTAAGGGCCTTCTTGTAATTGTTTAAGGGGACATAGGGAGAGAAGGAAAATAAGCAAGAGGGGAGATTTAGGGAAATAAATAGGTCCTGAACAGGCAGACACTTTAAGAATGATGTTTGTGTTGGCATCTGAGAAAATAAGCCAAGGAAAAGACAATCTCTCCTTAATAACAACTACCAGAGGAGAGGTATTTAACTCTGGCCTTTTATGAATGTACACCTTAAAATACTTGACTAACAAATTTTACACAGTACTAATCTCTCTCTCTCTCTCTCTCTCTCTCTCTCTCTCTCTCTCTCTCCCTCCCTCCCTCCCTCTCTCCCTCCCTCCCTCTCTCTTTCTCTCTCTCTCTCCCCCCTCCCTCTCTCTCTCCCTCCTGTATGAACATGCACACATGTAGGAGTGTGTGCCTATGTGTGCTGTGCATACAGTTAAGACTTTTTTTTTACTGCATTCTCCCCTGCCAATCATTATCATTTGTTTGCTGTTCATTGCTGTTCTAACTCGTACTAGATACCAATCCTCGGTGCTAATGAGAACAGTATCTCCTGGCAGATTCTATCTAGTAATAGTCAAAAGCAGAGTCTTCTGCATCGGTAGAGTTTTGGGCATATTGTAATCAGTTAAATGACATAATTCGTGGAATAGGATCGAGACTACGACGGAGTCCTGGATGCATCACAGACACTGCTGAACTTCTGTAGCCAATGTTTGCTCATAGACTAATGAAGAGCATTCAAGATCAGTCCGACAGGACAATGGCTTTCACACTGTTCTTCACTAGGTACCGAGTCAACTCCATATCCAAGTGCCCCAGTGGCTTTCACAGACACTGTACTTAGCCTATGTCTTACAGCAATCCATGGTATGGAAGACACAGGTCAGGCCCTGCAGGCTGGCTTGGTCCTATTTTCCTGCCAAGCACATCCTCTCCAGCCTTCCATGTCTAATTTCTCTGATAATATAACCTTTGAGGCACGTGTTCTCATTTTATAATAAATATGCAGAATTATCAGCATCAGCTATTGTATATAAAGTTATACTAAGTATATATAATGTATATATTTATTTATATTAAAGGAGGCAATGAGATTGTATTTTTAAAAGCTTATAACTAAGCCATCAGGTAGAGATTTCCCAATCACAGTAAATACTGCAACCTTCGCTATATGCTGTTATCAAACATATTGACAAGGAGATACTTGGAAGAATAAGCATGAGTGAAATATTTTGAAGAAGAGAAGATTGGGAAGCAATTAAGAAGTAAGATTGGTACTTAGAAAAAAATATTTCTTCTAGTGATCAATTAATGCAAATTGGAATGATTTGAGGCAATTTTGCTAATCCACTTGGCAAAGTTGTGAAGATTTACTGATTTTTTTTCAGTATCAGAAGACCTTCTGATTTATATCTGTTCTTGTTTTCATTTGAGTTTTCAACTTCTTTGGGAGTTTATCTTTCTTAAATTTATTCACCCTCCTTTTTAACACTTTATCATAGCTATTTCTTTTTTTACCTTCAAAACCGATGACTCTCTTGTGGGTTGCATTAATACTCATCACCCAGGACATTTTTAGGAGCATTTGGCTGCATGCCTGTGGTTCATTTATCCCTTACATATTCTGCGTTCTGTTTTCGCCTCATGCTGGACATCTGAATTTGGAGTGAACTTCTCAAGAAGTTTCGAGCGTATGTGCATTTGTTCTAGAAAGGGAGACAGACAGATGCAATTTGACTTTTAATGTGTTGTGTGGAGAGGGACTTGGCACATTCACTTGAACCAGAAGACTCAGTGTCGTCCAAGTGGAAAACGCCTAGTTTTTGAGCCTCAGTGCTGTGCAGACATGCTTGGAGGAGCCCCATTTCACAACCAGAAGAGGGACAAATGTGCCCTATCTGTCTTCAACTCATGCTAAACTGTAGTGGCACTGCTCCAAGTTGCAAAGAAGTACCCTAAGCCTGTGGTTCTGTTGGAATGTAGCTGTCTGTGGCTTTTATGGTGCTGAGATTGCCTGAGCTTATGATTCTCTAGAGTGTAACAAGGACCCGAGGAGTTTCACGCTGTGGCTAGCGCTGTTTGCTCAAAGCCATCTTGGAAGTTCATGGAAATGGGGGCCAGATCTTTCTATCCTGGCTGCCTAGGGGTGGGGGAGGGGGATTGCTCACAAACACTAATTGAAACGAACGACTCAGAGACAGTCGATATAGATACAGTTTTAGAGCAAAGTGCTGCATCATGTTCAGGATGAAATTAGTGCATGAGGCTTCATTTACTACTTTTAATAAAGAACAATAGCAGCTTTTTCTGCTGCCTGTTCCCAGTGAAATAGTCCATGTATAGAGTTTCCCTTTTCAACAGCAGTTGTGTCTACAAATGCTATTCTCAAAACGACAGCTATTCTCAAAGCCACCAGGCGTGCTATTGCCCGAACAAAGAGGTGCATTAAAAGAGTCTTGACAATTTCAGCTCCTAGAAACACAGGGGTCACAAATCTGCCAAGTTGAAAGAAAACAAATCACTAGGGCAAGACATTTTATTTAGTTCTAAACAGCACCTAGCACACGGATAGCATTCAAAAGCATTAATGCAGCCATAATGCAAATCAACACGGGCCTGCAGACCAGGAGCTGAAAGAAGTTAGACTAAACCCTAAAGAAATCAGACCATGGGTAAAGAGGAATTTCAATAAAATGATCAAGCGTTACTCACTAGAGTGGCAGCCAGTCGAGCATGTATGGCTTGTATACTGGGGTGAGTTACAAAGGAAGTCCATGCTCATGGCTAGAGACTTAGACTGTAATGAATACAGGACAAACAAATAAACAGAAACAAAAGAGGGGTGGAAACACTACACCATGAATAATTTCAGCTCTATAGAACCAGGGAGAATTCTGAGTATTTATGGAAGTAGGAAGGTTGCTGCTGAGTTAAAAAGGAGACTTCTGCATGAGGGTGTGAGGTGTACTTCTGTTATTAAACAATCATAGTGTACCTCTGTCATTAAAGTAGATAACACGCACACACACACACACACACACACACACACACACACACACACACACACACACTGTGTGCATATGATGTCAGACAAAGCTTCAAGTACGCAGAAAGCACCCGCAAATTCTAAGACTGACTCGGGGATTAGGCTAATAGGACCTAGAGCTTACTTTTTCTGATTTCTTATTTCCTTTACTATTAAAAAATGACCCATTTTGTCTATTATAAATTATGCTAGGCACTGAGGAGGTACAGAAAAAGGAGTCATGCTCAAAGTCCTTAGGAAATGTAGTCCAACAGTTGAGAGTCACAAGGAAAGCAACTCCAGGGCTGAGCACTCCAAAATGGGGGGAGGAGGATGTCAAGGGCTTGGTGGTATCCAGCAGTGGAGGTAGGTCCCCATGGCCATCCAGAGCCTAAGGCTCAGAGAGAAAGGGAGACAGTGACAACCTGTGAAGGACACTAAAAGCTCAGCTCCCTGTCTTAGAAATCTCTCTGCTGGGTACCCAGCTAAAGGAAATAAGCCCAGCACTTCTGAGAGATCTTTGAGCTCCCATGCTCTCTACAGTATCCCTCACGATGGCTGTGATATGACGTCAGTGTATGCATCTGTCAGTGGATGAATAGATAAAAAGTTATATACAGCGGCCAAAGGTTCCTCAGTGGCAAAGCACACGATCAGTATGCAGAAGGCCTTGGGCACAACTCCTAGCTCCAAACAAAACAAAACAAGGAGTTGCTACAATAAAATAGGAGCATTCCCCTCAGTGAAGTATTTATGACCCAGCCTTCAAAAGATGATGTCATTCATAACAATGGAGTTGAACCTAAAAAAAAATTCTCTGCAGTTTTATTTTAATGCATAATCTAATGAGAAGTAGGGAGAGTTTGAAGCAGGGTAGAACAGTGTTTTCTGGAGGTGGAAATGAGAGAGACAGTGAAAGTGTGGATCAAAGGAGAGACGTTTGTCATAGACAGGAGGGATGATGGGTAATCTTCAGCCTGTCTGCGGTCAATATTGAACAGATTTAAGTGCTTTGACCAAGATACCTGTTAACTTGATTGACACTTTAAATACTTTGACACTTTTTGACATTTAATTTGACACACTTTATATTTACAATATAAAGTTACAATATAAAGCAAAGCTTGCCTACAGTCTCTGGTCCTGGTAATATAGGCCATTAGAAGGCTTAGGAGAACAAAGAGAAGACCAAGAGCAGATCGGGGCAATCCAGAAATGTTCAGGGACATTGCACTTGAATGGCATGTCTTTATATTTGTGAATGTTTTAAAATTATTAGACTTCCTTTTTATGCATTGTTTCCTCTGGATTTCAGTTTTATTTCTTTCTGCTCATGCCTAGCCATGTTTGTCTGAATTGTGGATGTGTGAATGTCTAGGGAGCTGTGCCAGGTGCATTGAGGAACCAACTCCTGTCCTTGGATTTGGTTCCCTCCATTTGTCTAATTTGTGGCCTCTCTGTTTTGATGGGAGCTGCCTTCTTCTTTGGATTTCGTGGAGCCACGTCTATCCTGGGAGTATTCTGTCTCTCATGCCCTAGTGTTTCTGTTTTGTGCTTGTATGGGTAGAAGGAAATGCTGCATTCATGGAGAGCTAACTGCCCACCATTGCTCTGTATTCTGTACAGCAGGAGCTTTGGTTTATGTAAGGACAGATGATGGTCGCTCTTCTAGTCACCAAATAATGCAAAACAGAGATGTTATGCTAGTACATGAACTTCTAAGTTCTTCGATCTTTAACTCTTCTCTGTAAGGGTAACGGTTGACTTGATCCTCATAAGGACACAGAGGTATAGAGAGGCTTAAAGTACCAGGTACTGTAGTGAACATTCCTCATTGTTGTGACCAAATCCCTGACAAGAACCAACCTAAGGGAGAAGGATTTATTGTTGCTTTGTAGTCTGAGGGAGTACAGTCCATCACAATGGGGAAAGCATGGCGGGGTTGCTGTATAGTAGAGGGAGGAAGGGAGGGAGGGAAGGAGGGAGGGAGGGAAGGGAGGGAGATGAGGGATGAAGGGAGGGAGGGAGGGAGAATGTGGCAGCTTGCTTACATTTCCGTGGTCCAGGAGAGAGAAAACTGCATGTAAGCGGTGGTGCTCCGTATTGTCTATGCTCTTCCTATCAGTAACCTACCTCTTCTAGGTAGTAGATTTTTGCCCATAAGGCTTCACAATCTTCCAGGGTGGCACCATGACACATGGGACTAAGTGGTAAAATACACAACATTCATATTCATAGCATAACACATCCAATGTATGTGTGGACAGAGTAGAATCCAGGCTCAGAGAAAACAGATTGAAAGTTTGGACTTATTGACTCTGCAAGGCATTAGATTTCAGTCTGTCGGGACATATATTGCCACTTTAAAAAATCTTGGACTGATTTGATCTTAACCATATCACACACCTTTCCAACATAACATTCCAGCATTGGGCAGCATAAAAAACGCTGAGGTGTTTTTTTCTTGCAGAAAACAGTGGTCCACTTCTTTGAAGTACCAGTCTATTCCATTGACTTCAAGCTTTGAGGCCAGCTGTCGAAGCTTGTCTGACCCTTTCCCAGGATAACAGGCCTTTGGGATGTGAAGGATGCTCTCACAGTGTGAGCTTGCAGAACTCTACATCCACTTTCTACATTATGACCTCACCTCCAAGTGACCACCTGCTTTTTCCAATCCCCTCTTAAGAATGTTCTTCCTGGAATGGAATATGACTTCTTAAGTGTGGTTTGGCCAAAAGAGACTATGTATCTGTCACGGCGGTTTTCTTCTTGTAATAGACATTAAGATCCTTTAAGAATCCCTGGCCTTTGTTGAACTCAGTGCTCTGGTTTTGTTGGCCCAAGGAGATACCAAGAGGCGGGATATAAATGAATCCAATGCAGGGGTTGTGGGCGGTGAGATGAGAGGGCGTGGTGGACTTTAGAGCTTATGTGAGTAGATTGAGAAGAGGCTGAAGTGTTCTGAGAAAGGGAGTGACCCCAAGCAGAGTCGTTTTGGGGTTCTCTGGGCATGTGGTGTTGGCTCCCTTCACCCCATCAACATTCAGGATGGGAACAATAGAGAAGGCCCAAGAGTCTTCTGTGGGCCCATAAAAGGGTTTTGGCTGATAGGTTTACTGTATCCTATCTGTGAGAGGCTCATAAATAAATGATGATGAGAAAGATTTGGAAAAGTGTGCTGGAGCTTGAGGCCAGGTACTAGGCTGAGAGTCAGCCATTGTGAATTCTTTTCTAGACATGGTCTGATATGTGGTTTTGGGGTATGTCTACTTGCCCTTCCCATCTCTTCCATCAGACTCACCTCTTTGCACAGTACTTTGCCCTCTTTAAATAAAATATGTTGTAAAACATTTAAAGATTTATTTGCCAAAGATTTTAAACTAAAAAGATAATACAGAATTCAGCATTTGTGAGGTAAAGGTAAACTGATTCACCATGTCAAGTACAATCTCACCAAAAATTTTTAAGCAGTAAACTCTCGAAGGAGGAAGAGGAAGAGGAAGAAAAGGGAACAGAATTATGGTGACAATGATGGTGACAAAGCCCTTGCTGAACTTTATGTCATGTGCTGAGTATTTGGGGAAGACTCTTCTCATTTAACTGCCACCACAATCCCACAAGGAAGGCTCCTTTGTTTCCCTTGCTCTACAAGAGGAAACCTGAAGCTCGAGGATACCCAGAGTAGTAGAATTAGAGATGGAGGTGTAAGACAGAAATCCAAAGCTGGAAGGCTGTTAAAATGGAGCTTTGAAAAGTGGACAGTTCTTAAGCTTGTCTAAATCCAAGGGCAACCTATAGTCATTATTAAAGCCCATGTCACTCCCTGGAATTTCTATTTCTTGGGGCTGGAACTTAGAAATACATTCATTTAGAAACTCTCTTCATTCATTCTTCATTTGTTTAGAATAAGGCACGTAGGAGTTAGCATACTGGACAGAAGAGGTAGGCAAAGAATTTTCTTCAAGGAGCAAATGGCAAATATTTTAGATCCTGGGAGACATGTGGTCCTGGTCGTAGCCATTTTTCCCCAATTCTACCTTAGATGACACAGAAGTGAATGAACACAACTGTGCTGTGTGTGCTTTATTAAAGAAGACAGTAGCAGTTTGGCTTTGTCCTGTATTACTGGCTGCTCTGTGCTGTCTTAATTTTCTCTTAAATAATCCTCTGGTACATTCCTGAATACTGTCTGAATACTTTGCATGGGTGAACTGTATATGGTTCCATTCAGAATGAAGATGACTTTATGGGTACAATTTTATCCCATCCCCTTATTATTTCTTTAGATTTAGTGTTTTCTAGAGAACTGGAGATAAACTCTGGTCCAAGGGACCTCATTCTCTGGTTGGTCAAGGGCTCACACTGAATTATATACAATCAACAGAGTTAATACTTATTAAATGTTCATTATTTACCAGGCATCATATTGGACTGAGTTTGAGGTTGAGATGGCCAACAAAGTCTTGGAAATGCCTATATAGAAAAGCTAAAAAAGGAATCAAGAATGAAGACCTGGGATCACAGAGGGCTAGATTGATCCATTAGAAGAAGATTGTGGGGAGAACTTTGGAGAAAGGCAAAACCAGAGCAGTACAGGTAAAGTTCTGCTATGAAGAGTCCCAAAAGGAAGACTCTCATTAGACGCTGGAAACTGCATGGAGACCTAATTTCAAGAGAAATGGACTGCTCTGCAATGGCAAGTACAGAGAATCCCAACAGGACAGGCATCAACCATGAGGAATAATTTTCAGAATGTTATTTAGAAACATAGACCCATGACCCAGGTCCTCTGCACCAGAGTCAGAGTACAGAAACAGAGAGTTAGCCAAGGTGGTAGATTACAAGGTGGTAGAGTTCTTGGTCATGATGGAGTTCAGGGTGGTGTGTATGACATAAAGTGAAGGGAGATGACGTTGGTTGGAAGTAAGGGGATGAATAGAGGATAGAGCACAGTGAACAAAATGGCAACCCAATGATTAGTTTCTTCCAGAGGGAGAAAAGTGTTCGGAATGTGAAGGGAGCACATAGGGAAATCGCATCACCAAAGTCATCCCAGGCTTCTGAAGAGAAGGTCTGTGAAATGCTGTGTCAGCACAGGGACCAGGAAGGGTGGCCTTTCATAAACTTTTATGGATGAGACCTGAGCTTAACGATAAAGTTTGAGGTGTGTTTTTTATTTATCTTATTTTCATCTACCTTAGTTTCTGGCTAGGTGACCCACCACTTTCAAGAGGAAAACAACACAACACGACACAACACACAAACGTCCGCTTCCATCTCTCACAAGCAGACGTTGCTTCATGGAGACCCTGTTGTTTTCAACAGACCACGCTGTGCTGGAGATGAACTTTCTGTTATTTGAATGAAAATCTTGGTACTTGAAGAGATCAAGAAAATGGAAATACAAGCATAGCCACATTGTATAGGTAAGCATCAGGTCAAATGCCTTGCTCAGTAAAGTCAAGAAGAAGGGCTAAGGCAAAGACTGAAACCTCTGGAATGAGTGGGAGGAGACACACAGATGTTAATGTAACATCTGCAAGAGACAGGTCTACAGAGAGCTGTATGCTCAGGTGAGGCTTTGCATAGTCTCTCTCTCTCTCTCATATATATATATCACTATATATATATATATATATATATATATATATATATATTACATGTCCTCTTATCTATCCTGTCTTCTAACATCTATATCTATCATCTACATATCTATTCTCTATCACCTATTACTTACTTTTATTATCTTTGTACCTTATAATTAATCCATCAACCAATCTGTTGTATATGACTTATCTAGCTATTATCATTCTACCTGCTACTTAAGTATTGAAGAAGATGCTATCTAGTTATCAGCCTCAGAAAGCAGTCAGAAGATGGATGGATTGACCAGGGTAGGGCACAGGAAGAGAGAAAGACTGAGAGAAAAAGTAGAGAAAGACTGGAGAATTCTGGTTCCTTCTACACAAGATGGCAGATGTGTGCAAGGGTCCAGTGAATACTCTGTTTCTGAGAGGAGTGGTACACAGCCTGGCCCAGGGTTCAGCAGCCATTGTGATGACGGTGAAGTGATCAGGTAGGCATAGCACCTTGCCAGAAGTTTTCAATGCTCTCTATGTGCTAGAAACCTGCACCCACAGCCTTTGCAACTTGGAGGCATACATACTTCCTGCAAAACTTTATTGAAATGATTTTCTTTTTTTACTCAATAATTTATTTATTTTATTTAGTTTACACTCCAATTGTAACCTCTTTCCTCTCCTCCCAGTCCTCCCCCCACTTACAAATCCCTCCAACCACTATCCCTTCTTCTCAAAGAAGGGGAAACACCCTTTGGGTACTGTTTTACCATGGAACATTAATGATAACCCCAGTAACTGTGAAAATCTTTAATTTCCACTAGAATCGTAGTGGAGCTGGAGAGGTTGCTCAGTTAAGAGCTCTTGCTGGCAGAGGACTAGGGTTCAGTTCTTAGCACCCATGTGAGACAGACACCAGTTCTAGGAGATCTGATGCCATCTTCTGGCCTCTTAAAGCACTCACATGCATTCTCACAGACATTGTATAATAAGTATTATACATAAATATTATTGTATAAACAAATATTATAAATAAATATTATATATATTATATGTCTACCATCACTTCTCCTTTAACCAAGTGACAATGTTTAGAGCAATAGAAGTCACATAGTGCAAGCAGAACATATTTCTATACCTCATGCTCCAGCAACCGGTGCGTGATAAAGAATTCCTGCTGCATATAAAAGAGATGCACATAGACAAAGAAAACTAAGTTTCAACCCAGTACAGCTCCCTGAAAGCAAGTAACCAACCAAAGCAGTTGTTTGTATTCAGAGGAACTTCATGAACACATAATACAGGACCTGCAAATGATTCAGGGGTCTATGTCAAAGAAGGCCAGGCAGGGAAAACAGACCCAAGGCAGGATCAACTGGTTGGTGGTTGGGTAGGAAGAGGTAGAAATGTCTCAGAGATTTTCTTCATACAACAGCTGTTATAATTTTGAACACCAATGAAAATTTATTTGAATTGACTTATCTGAATGTATGGTAAATATCAATAAAATGTAAAGAATTGTTTTGATAAAACGCACCAAATTTTCTCCACTATCTTTAATAGTTGCAATCATTTTATTCCTTACAAACTAGTTGGCTTTCCCCATCCCCAGTGTAACCTTTCCTCACACTTCTGGAACTTTCCATGTCGAGAAGAGTTTTGTGAGGTGATGGGTCTGGATTATCTACCTCTGTGACTTGAATCCTTGGTCTTCTCTCTGAGCTGTCTGGAGTGAACAGTGTAAGTGTATCTTCCATGCAAGGTGTTTTGGAGGCAATGGTTATCTGAACAGCTTCATATCTAGCAGTGCTGAGCTCTTAGGAGGCACTGGGTACGCTGGTGGCCAATTGCACTCTCCTTTCCTGCTGTTACCAGGCAAGGAGAAGACTTCACTCAGGTCTCCAAAACGAATCATAGGCTCATCCTTCTTGAGGAAGCAGAAGTAGAGACTCCCACATCGAGAGCTTGGTGATGAACGAGCACAGCCCAGAAGTGCACGTCTCAAGTCTGGTAGCTCGTAAGTTGTTATTATCCGTCCTACAATTTCTGAAGCACTGCTTATTGCTTTAGCTGTTTGATTCCCATTGACTTCCAGCTATTGCACATTCCCATAATGGAAGCAGTTTGTCCACATGAATAAAATGCCAATCAGGTGTATGTATAAGTACCATTTAGGAGGAAAAAAAAAACAGACACGGTAAAGCCTACTTGTATGCAAAAACAGGGAGGCAAAGGGAACAATTTTCCCGTTAACAAAAGGTTCTCACCTAAGTAATGTCTCAAATCATCCCCCTGTATCAAACTCAAATGGGGACATTGTACCCGACATGCTCAACAAAAAGCACAGTTACCCATTTGGAAAGTATGACCCCCCTAGATAGTATTTTTGTTATAATGAGGTTTTCATGTTTTTCCTTTTTAAAATTGATTTTGAAGAAGGGCATGGCTGCCGGAACCTCTGGATGACCTCTCTAACCCCTGAGCAGGAGCTAACAGCTGGCAGCCACAGCTGGCTTTCCTTCCATCCCTAACAGCTCTGGCTGAAATGAACTCGGCTGAAACACGGGCCGGGGCTGCCAGTGGTCCAAAGACAAATGATTGTTTTTAAGAAAAATCCCAGCCTCATACAATGAACATTTGGATTTGGATTTCAACTTCGCCCAACAAGCAAACAAAACAAAGAACTGTTGGAGAGATGACGTTTGAGGCTGCCAATGTGCCACTCATTATAGAAGCCCCCGTGTCCATGGCACTAGAGTGTGCAGCCTGGAAGAGAGGAGAGGCAGAAGAGGTGACACTAGCATACAGGCATGGTGACATGCAAAATGGTGACTTGGAAAATGCAGTGCAGACTTAATGTGCTTCCCTGGCGTATGTGCTGGACATGGCTCATGTGCTCAGATTCTGAGCAGTTATTAGCATCTATAAAACACAACTTCTGTTCTCAGGAGCTTAATATCTACCTAGAGAGCCAATGAGGTCACTCAGCAGGTAAAGACACTTGCTATCAAGTCCTCCAAGAAGGATACCACCAACTCCGCAGTTGTCTTCTGAGCTCCACCCCTGGGTTTAAGCACACAGCACACAGCACAGACATGCACATACATACCCAGACATGCACACGCGCACACACACACACACACACACACACACACACACACACACACACACGCACACAGAAAGAGGGAGAGAGAGACAGAGACAAAGAGACAGAGACAGACAGAGAGATGGAGAGAGAGTGTAAAATGAAAATTTAACTTAAATCTACCTAAGAAAGCAAGGCTTAAATACATAAGAAACAACATTAAATTAAAATTCAATATTATTTTTTAAAAAGGTGTTTTTTGGCTGTTTTGCCTCAGTGTATGCCTGTGCACCTCATGTGTGAAGTACACATGAAGACCAGAAGGAGGGGTAGAATCTTCCAGAACTGAAGTTACAGCCAGTTGTGAGCTGCCATGTGGGTGCTGGGACTGAACCCTGGTGCCCTGTAAAAACAATGTTCTTAACTGCTGAGTCATCGCTCCAGTTCCAAATTCATTTTTATAAAGTCCTGGCTATGTTATACTACCTAGTATGTTTAAAAATGAACACATAAGTATTTACATTGCCCACACAGGAAATCCAGCAAATCCAGCAGCAACCACAAACCAGTCATCTCGTTTCGCCTGGTATTTCCTTCTAAGTCATTGTTCAGAGTTAGAGTCTGAATATTTGCAGGCTTAAGCAATTCTGTTTGTTTGCTATCCATCGCCAGATAGGAGAACCACTTACCCATATCAAAAATTGTTTCAGGTAAGCTGTCTAGGCAGTCAGTAATGCCTAGGAAGAAGTCTATCCACTGGCCATAGAAGACTTTCTGGAGGGGAGGTGGAAGAGTCATGTGGGCAGCCGCTCAACCTGTAGACTGGAGGTTACAGACAAGTCACAGAGCTGGACTCAGCGGAAATGCTGAAACTGGAGCGTTTGAATCCTCGGGTGCTCAGACTCTGACCCCGCCCTTATGTCACGCAAGGGGCAGAAAGGCATTCATTACATTTGTCTTCTCATTGCCATGACAGGAACACTTGACAGAAGTGACTTAAAGGGATGGCAATTTTAGCAAATGGCTTCAGGGGAAGTCGCCCATCATGGAGGGAAGAGGGGGCTCCTTCCTGGTCAGTGGGAGCATGACGGCGGCTGATCTGGGAGCAGAGAGCTGGACCAGAACTTGAAATGAAGTCTAAATGGTTTATGGGTTCCCAAAAGACCATCACTGGGTGGGGACATGGACGTCTTTGGGCACCATTCTGATTTAAGTCACAACAGATAGGATGGTTGGAATGAACAGAGCTCTGAACCTTGGCCCCTGTGTAAACCTAAAAAGTCTGAGTTTCTTTGGGGATGACATTAAGTGAAGGACAGCTGCCATCTTCTGTCATCCTCTGTCCACGCCAGTCAGGAGCAACATAACTGTAGGGCAGACCACTACTCTCTTTGCAGTGACAGCAGAGCAACTTCCCCCAAACGTACGCTTACCCCAATATTTGTGGTAAGAGAACAAATGGAGCCCCACGGGCTAGAGTGTAAATGTTGAATGCATCGTTAAATAAAATATGCCCTGGCCACTTACTTAGTCAACTCTTCTTTCCTAATGACTTTGTAGATCAGGTTTGAGTATATGTGTTTGGATTTCAGGAAGCTCTACGAAAGATTTCCCACAGGCACCCTGTGCCAGCCGCACCCCCCTTTTTTCATCTCCCTGAGTTTTGTCCTGCTCCACCAGAGGCTATGCAAGGGCGCCTGACATCACGTATCTAGTTCCATCTCTAGCTCAGGCAAATGGTGGCTGCTTGGCTATCCTAGAGTCTAGGGACTCCTGTGTGTGCTAGCTATTCAGAATTTTGCAAAGCTGCACAGTGTGTGTGGACTCTGGGTCCTCATTATTGAAGAGAGAGCCAGCCTCAGAGCCTTGCTATACCTCATGGTGTTTGCTCACCAGCAGAGGCAGCAACTCTGTCTGAATCATGACTATGCCCTTCATCACCTATCCTTGACTCTGATAGGAACAGCTTAGAACTTACCTTTGCACAAATGAGGAAACCGAAGCCCAGATTAAAGTGATGGCCAAAGCACATAGCTACTGGGTGCTGGCATCAGAATGGTATTCAGTACTGTGTGGCCCAAAGTCCAAGGTATTTTCACTGCTCTATGCTCATCCTTTTCGTTATAGAAGGCCTCCCACAATCTAGACTTGTGTTTAACTTCCACCTGAGAGATGACAGCATTTTGCTTACATGTTACAAAGTCTTGTGTTGTCCTTTCTAGATTATTTTCTTCTGAAGAGAAACACTGTTAGAAAAATAAATCTAAAGTAAGTCAGCCAATGCCAGTGTCAACCACTGTGCTGTTTGTTTGTTTGTTTGTTTGTTTATTGTCAACCTGAAACAAGCTAGGGTCATCTAGGAAGAGGTAGCCTCAATTGAGAAAATGCCTCAACCAGCTTGGCCTGTAGGCAAGCCTTTGAAGCACTATCTTGATCAATGATTGATGGAGGAGGATCCAGGCAAATGTGGACAGTTGCCACCACTGGGAAAGAGGTTCTGGGTTCTATAAGAAAGAAGTTGAGTGGTCCACGAGGAGCAAACCAGTAAGCACACTCCTTTATGGCGCTGCTTCTGTTCCTGCCTCCAGGCTTCTTCTTGAGTGCCTGCTCTGACTTCCCCCTCCTTTTGGACTGTAAACTATATGATGAATCAAACCCTCCCTTTTCCTTTCCTCCTTCACCAGTCGCATTTGGTGATGATATTCGACCCAGCCAAGAAAGCAAACTAGGAAAGCTGCTCATAGAAGCATCCTATTTCAGTTTCAGTGGCATGGAGGGCCAGGTAGGTCCTCCACATAGGAGGTCCTATGTGGAGCAGCTCAGTCCAGTGGGGCCCAACTACAGCTGAGTGGTCAGGTTAAAGGTCACAAGAATGCTGGAAGTGTCCTGGAGGAGGGGCTTAGTAATGAAGGGTGAGGTTGTTTGGGCTGAATCTGTGATTTTTAGCTGACATTCTGAGAGTAAACCAGGTGGTCTTTTTTCGTTGGAGTCATTTAGGAAAACAAACAAAACAAAACAAAACAAAACAAAATCATCTTTTTAAAGTAAATTGTCTCTAAGTTAGACAAATAGGATTTCTATGCATTGAAATGGAGCATTGAATTCACAAGAAACTTCATGTTTATCATTGGTGGGTGTAATCACACACACACACAAATGAGAGACTCGAGCACAGTAAATGTTAAGTGCTTTTAGTTAAAGGCCACAGAGCAGTGGAATACCCAATAGATGCAAACAGTAGGTTAGGCCGTGTGAGGAGCATGATTAGAATTACGGCCAGAGTCGGGGATTCCCATAATGCGTTCTGGAGAATGTGATGAGAAGGTAGTTTCGGCCCCTTCTACGGGAGGTGCAGAGCTGTGCTGTGTGACTATGAGATGTGCAACCATTGCACACACTTGAGGTAGAGGAACCGACTCTCAGGTAGCCTAAGCAGTTACATAGATTGATAGACGTTGTGTATTGTGCCGTGCAGTTGGAGCCATAGAGCAGCCAACAACACACTTCAGAGTTGGCTCCATACAGAACACAGATTTTTGCCTAACATATCATTATAGTTTGACTGAAAACGACACAAGGGCTCTGTACCGAGGTGGCAGCAAGAATACCCTAAAAGTGAGTGGAGTGCAATGCTGATTGATGATTCTGTATCAATTTACTAACAATAACTGAATACACTTACCCAGGTTAATTTAACAGTGTTCAGATGACTTCTGATAATATTGTTAAAATGCAATTATGCTACATACTTAACATCAGTAGTCAAAAACCTCATACTCTAGAAATGAAAACAAATCATTTCACTAAGTAATTCACAGGTCCCGAAGCAAACGGTGACACTATTAAAAGGAATACTTAAGGTTTGCACAATCATGGAAGCAAGCTCGCCCCACAGCGGGATTTGGGTGAATGTCTCACTTAGAGAACGAGTAGGCTGATAAGGAGCTGCATTCGGAGAAGGGAATTAGAGTGGGACAGAGAAGGCAACAAAGCCACAGAAGGCAAGAGAAGAGGTGGAGCTGGGAGAGAACCGGGAGGACCCAGGTACAGTGCTTGGATCAACGTGGCAGTTCTCAAAAGCACAGGGAAACTGAAATCACTGGCAAAACTTATAAGAAAAGGGAGAGCAGCCCCGAGAACTGTGGCAATAGAAGTTCCCCACCTCATAAGCAGAGTTTATCGCCTCAGCTCAGGCCTCAGGTTAAGATTACAAAGGGTGTTCAGAATAACCATGACAACTAAGGGTTAAAAATTAGATGAAATCAACACGTTCTGGAAAAGAAAAAGTCAAACAGAAAACTAGGATAGTTCTGTAATTATTGAAGACTTTTCACTAAATGTCAAGTAGCAGTTCCAGGCAAGCCGTAGTGAGGTTCAATCATGAAGTCAATGGAAAGAGGACCTGACGGTTCATCGCTTTGTGTGGAAAGAGTCTGTCTACGCTGTCCCGGCTAGCCTGGGCTCTCTACGGAGGTTATAAATGGCTTTACTGTGGATGGAGAGGATCTAATTCTATTTTGCTTGAGACCCCAGTGAATTACTTTGCGAGTAGGCGAACAGACCCAGTAGAACTGAGGAAGAGTTTGAAGCCCTTAGGTTAAGAGGCCACGAGGAAGAGTCTGTGGCTAGACATATTTTTGATGGCATCTAAGAAAAGTTCTGAATGATGCATGAGAATATGAGCCTGGGAGTCTTCCAAGCTGTGCCACCAGGACAGCGTGCTCAGATCAAATGGCACTGTGGGCAACTTAATCCAGAGGCCTTTCAACTCACAAAGCAACTTTGAATCTTTTATGATTTGTCAACAGCTACATCATAAACAGCCTGGAAACTGTCTTGCTCAGTGTAAGTAAGCGTGTTTATGGGTTCCGTTATTTAAAAATCAGAATCAGGCATTTCCTTTCAAGATGGTGAGAAAAACAGAACACACAGCCATAGAAGGATTTATCTTCTGTGGCAATGTTTTGCAGCTTATGAAGCACCATCCTTGGGCTGCTCCTGTTTCCTTCCAGAACCATCCACTGAGTACATTTGTTCCACTCACTAACACTGAGGTCCTGTCAGCACAGTCTCCTCTGTCATATCTGTACCTCATACCTATGATTTGGTTATTCGTCTCCGAGATCATGACATTAGATGTGCTAACTTTTTTCACACCACAGTAACATAGCAGTTCAAAATTACAAGCAAACTAATTATCCAAAGGTGAAGAAGCAGAGTTCCTGCATACCACATGCACAATGCACTGTTACAAAGTGTATCCCATTGGATAAAACCCCTCCTTACGTACAATTTTGAATAGTAGAAGTATTTAGAGTGTATGTTTATACATAAAAGTCGTACAAATTACTTTTCCATAGTGGTATTAGGAGTCACTTCAACTGTATTTCTGGATATTTGTCATACGTTTATAATGTTAAAATTATTAGAAAAACATGCTCCATATGTTTATTTTATTTTATCTACCTGTTTATTTTTCTATTTATTTAATGTGCATAAGGTGTACAGGTGCTGTGTGTACGTGTGTGCACCCTGTGTGTGCCTGGTACAGACAGTGGGTGTAAGGAGACATCACAGCCCCTGGAACTAGGTGGTTTAAGCTGCCATATGGGTGCTAGAAATTGGACCTGGTCCTTTGGGAAAGCAACCAGTGCCCTTATGTCATCATTATGGGCCCTAGATAAATACTTTTAAAATATCTTCACCCTGGGAGATGGCTCAGACCTGATTTCAGATCCTCAGCTCTTCTGGAAAAGCTGGCACAGCAATGAGCATCTTTCACCCAGGGCCATGGTGAAGTTGGAAAGACAGAAGCATGCTGGGGGTTTGTTCACCAGCTAGTCTTGCCAAAATAGCAAACTCTAGGCTCAGTTAGGGAACCTGTCTCAAAAACTAAGGTAGAGGGTGATAGAGAAAGATACTGGACATCAACCTCGGACTTCAGCGCACAACCATGAGAAAGTATATGCATATTCACACTCAGACACGGAGACACAAATGTGTAGATGGATGGACAGACAGACAGACATACACACCACACACACACACTCTCTCTCTCTCTCTCTCTCTCTCTCTCTCTCTCTCTCTCTCCATCTAAACATCAGTGAAACAGTCTTGATAAGTACCCATCAGTTTCCTCCCAAACACGTTCACACTCTGAATTGTTACTATGTTGAGAAGGGTTGAGATTGTATTAACTACCTACCACACTGTCAGAAGAGCAGTTCAGTGGACTATAAAAGGGTATCTGTCTATCTGTCCATTCATCCGTCCATCCATCCATCCATCCGTCCATCCGTCCATCCGTCCATCCATCCATCCGTCCATCCGTCCATCTGTCCATCCATCCATCCATCCATCCATCCATCCATCCATCATCCATCCATCTGTCCGTCCATCTGTTTGTCCATCCATCCATCAATTCATCCATCCATCTATCTATCTATCTATCTATCTATCTATCTATCTATCTATCTATCTATCTATCTATTTTACTGTATCTTAAGTAAAACACATGGGCAGATCAGTGAGCAGTACTCCATGAAACTTGGGGCCATATCTCTCATCTACACCTGTCTGAGCTTCAGCCCCTCAACTACCTTTTGAAAATAAGTCCTAGGCTTGTTTCCATTGTTGTGAATTCCAATACGCTCCATTGACTTTTGCGAGACCTTTATGATTTAATAAACTCAAGTGGCCTGATAAAAAACCAGTGTAAATTCAAGCCAGGAAGAAATTTGAGCTGAGATATTTACACAGAAATGATGTGTATTGAAATCGCCTCAGCGTGAGGAAGAGGAAGCCGTGTGCTTCCTTCCTCCAAGGGAGCAGTTGAAACACACATTCAGCCAGACCATAATACTTAGAGTCAGGAAGACACCTTGTGCCCCTCAGATGCTGCTCCTGCAGCCTGGGTATCAGCCAGTGTCAAAGATAACCAGGGCCTGTTTCCAAAGACTTGTTTTTATCTCCAGTTGAACAACATTTAAAATCCTGAATTTTCACAAACGAATCCAGGCCTGGGTCTTGACCCAGTCTTCTTTGGGCTCCAAAGTTGGGGCAGCAGGCACTGTGCTCTTTGGGGGACTCTGTTTTAGAGGCATGTCCATATCTGTGGCCTACAAGTTTTTAAAAATTAAAAAAAAATTAATTGACTCACAAGTTTTAGAAACTCTTATAGCTTTTCAAAGAAAGTGTGCTTCAGTGATTTCTCACCCTACACCCTACCCTTCCTCCATCACCCCTACCCCCAATCCTCCCCACCCCACTCCCCACCCTTCCTCCATCACCCCTACCCCCAATCCTCCCCACCCCACTCCCCACCTTTCCTCTATCACCCCTACCCCTAATCCTCATTTCCTTCTCTTTTTCTCTGCCATGTCCTCTTTCCTCATCACCTCCTTTCACCCCCTGTTGCTCTCTTGCAGCTTTTAAGGCTTCACCTACACTAATATTTGTCTCTGTGTATATGTATGTATGTTAGATGTTTGTTAGATGTATGTATGTGGGTTAGATGTATGTATGTTGTATGTATGTATGTGTGTTAGATGTATGTATATATGTGTGTGTGTGTATACATGCATACATCTATCTGACCTATCATCTACACATGGATACCATAGTGGGATCTACATGTGAGAGAGAAGATACCAGTTTTCTCTTTCAGACTTTGGATCCCTTTGCTTAATATTGTATTGTTCAGATCCATTATCCTTATTTTTCTTGAAAGTGTCATGATCTCATTGTTCTTTAAGCAGAATAACATGCCATTGTGTACATATACCTCATTTTCATCCATCTGTTGATAAGCCCAAGGTGGAGCTGCAGTTTTTTAGATCTATTTAGTTTATGTGTATGAGTGTTTCCCCATGTGTATATGTGTACCACATGCATTCCTGGGGCCCTCTGAGGTTAGAGGAAGATGTCAGATTCCTGAGAAGGACATTACAGACAGGGTAGGCCATTGTGTGGGTGCAGGGAACCAAACCTTTGCAAGAATGACAAGGCTCTTACCTGCTGAGCATCCTCCTAACCCCCCGAGATGTCACTCCGACATCTTTTGTTGTTCCCCTTGCTTCCTATCCCATGCACTCTCTCCTTTTCTGAAGCAAGCTTTCTATGCCTGCTTCTTCCTGATCCTGTCTTTCAGCAGTCTCTGGTTTGACAGGAGCTCTCTGTCCCAGCTCTTTAGCTCACACTTATCTGTATGAGTCCAGCCCATTTGAAGCTGCTGCCCTCTCCTCAGCCTCTTGGCGGATCTGGTTATCTTCTGGCTTTCAGCAGAGCATTTTCTCTTATAATAAATTATGGAATCAGTGTTTTAACATGCATCTTTCCTGCTAGGATTGAAGCTCTAATGAGGTGGGAACCACCCCAGTGTGGTGCACAGTGTAGTGAGCCATCCGTGGGCTTGATGGGAAGCACTCTTACCCAATTTCACAAGAAACAGATGTCAGAAGGTGAAAGGGCTCAGGCAAGTGCCCAGGGTGCCTAGGATAGAATCTTTACAGAAAGCTGTAGGGCAGGCAAGGGCGGGGTGGTCTGTCCATCAGAGCCCCACCTTCTCAGGATGACTTACAAACATTTTATCCAGACAGAGTCTTGCTTTGCAGTCATGACTGACTTGAAACACCCATAAATCCACCTGCCTCTGCCTCCCAAGCTTTGATATTAAATGTGTGAGGCACCATGCCTAGCCAGTTCATAGTTTCTTAACATTCTCCTATCTAGATTTGATCTTTTTTTTTTTTTTTACAATCTCACATTAACTGTGTTAGTCTTTGTCCTTTTGGGCCCCCCTTTTTACTTTTCTTTTTGAGTGAGAATGTCTGGGACCACAAACCACTCTGTTCTTAACAGAGCCAAAGTCTACAACCAGGACCTTAGTCCTTTCCCTCTGCGTTGCTGTCACCTTGAGTGACCAGTAGAAGGATTGACCAGACTACTAAGAAAGTATCTGCCCAAAAAGCATGAAAAAAAGGCCAGGCAGTAGCACCTGTCCTCCTATACACTTCTAGTTCCATTCACTCAGAAACCAGAGGCCTCTGTGCAGGCAGCAATGACGTCTCCGTCTCCACAGGAAATACCAGATTCTTTATTGCACTGTTTGTACAAAAGCCCTTGTAACCCCACAAACATGCCTCATTAAAAATTTGCATTCACATTATCTTCATAATGATGTGTGGGCAGAAAGTCCACGGGTATTTTGAGTGACCTTGTCTGAGAAGCCATATTGGGTTTTTACCCAGTTAGGGCACAGCTATGAAGAAACAAGACAGTGTGGGATGACTGGTTGTTATTGGAGCTCTAAATCAGTTCAAGATTCAATAAAACTTGGACAAATCTGCAACGACGGTAGACAAGTATTCAAAGACAGACATCTGCAGGTAAGATAAATTTGATCAAATATGAATTTTGAAAAATTGCTACAGAGAAATGAAATGCAACCAAGAACAAAAGATTATTGAATACCTGTGAGAATGAGCAACTTTTCTTAATTCAAAATGCTTGAAAATCAGTCAGATTCTGAGAGACCACAACAGGTAATTCGCATATATGATAATACAAATAGCAAATACTTATATAAAATACATTCAAACAGATAGAAATGAGATACTGATAAATTCATTTGGGAATACAAAATCTGTTATAATACATGCAGCATTCACGAAGAGCTGCTGGAGATTCGGCTCACACACTGCTCTTACAGAGGACCTGACTTGAAGTCCCAGCACCCATGTTAGGCATCTCACAACTGTGTGTAATTTCAGCTCCAAGGCTTCTAAAGTCTCTGGCCTCCACAGGCACTGCAGTCACATTCAGAGACACCAAGCCCCATAATTGACAATAACAATGAATGTCTAAAAGAGCGCATGGGAGCACAGGCCCTTCATGCTCTTTGGTCGGCTGTATCGACTGGCGCTTTTTATAGGAGCAAAACACCATTTGTTAAGTATATATAAGAACTCAAAATCTATACACCTTTCTTGACTAATTTTACTTCTTGGCCCTTCCTTGAAAGACATGCTTAGAACTAAACACAGATGTGCACGTGAACGTGGTTGCTATTTCAACAGAATAGAAAACTTAAAATAACAAGAGGCTAGGGGAAAAAGCCAAAGTGCTCATCTTTGGAGGTTAGTCAAGTAAATTATGCAGCCTGTAACCTTAAACTAGTAAGCAAATACCATGTAGCCATTAAAAATAATGAGATCTGTATTGACTTGAAAAGTCACCTACAATGTTATAAATGGGAAAACACAGATTAGTGGACTGGATTGCTATTTAAGTTATGTAAAGAAAAGGGGTAGACAGGGGTTGAAACGCACAGGAAACATTAGAAGTTTGAACAATCGAAAGGCAGTGATGTGAAGTGTGGGACGGAAAGAGGAGGCCTGCTTTCAGTTTCAATTTACTAATTTTGTGTTAAAATAATTTATCTCTTCATTCCCATATCAAACTCACCTTAAATGAACAAACAAAAAGTTATCAATGAGACAAATTTACATTGTAAGCCATTAAAAAGTAGGGACACTTTTCTAGTCTAGCGTAGTTAAAAGTTTAATTGGACAGTTTTTGGGTGCCCAGTAGTTCTCATGAAGTATCCTGGGAATTTCCCAGGACAAAACCAGAATAAAAACAGGAATGGAGCCCTCTCCCTTACTCCCAGCAATGATGTTCATGCTTTGTGGCTGTGTTCCTCCAAATAATACTAAAGATGTTGAATGCAGTAAGAGGGACCAAGGGTGGCCATGTTCAAAGGATGCAGCAATAGGCTGGGCTTGACAAAATCATAATGGATGTTTGCTTTGAATCTTATGGAGGAGTAAGAGGGTCATTCTCTCCTGTTTTTATAGACTCTAATCAGTTGCCTCATGTCTCATAGGTAGATGCAGAAGGCACAAGTCTCCTGCGTGGGAAACAAAGGACTACATTTGACAAGCTGAGTATGAGCATGGGCGTGCATATCTCGTATTCCCTGATCATTGAGCCAGTGCCAGAAGTTTAGACCAGTTTGTACGGCAGCCAAGGAGGAGTGGTATTAGCGACTCTCCTATCTTGTAATATAAAATAAGCAAGTATGCTTGCTGGTCCGGAGGGCAATCTCTTACATCTGAAGGTTGCTCTCTGCAACTCTGAGAAAAGCCTAGACAGAGTCTGAGAGCGTTGTAACCCAGCCATCTACAGTCTGAAGAGCAAAGGAAGCTGGTGGACACGCACACCTCCAAAGCTGTGACAGGAAATGGACCACTAGCCTGTCACTACAGGAACAAGAGCAAAGGGAGGGAGGCTGGCAAGGCAGCCAGAGAGGAACCAGAGCAGGTCAGCAAGGATCAATCCCCCTGCACTCTCAGACTTGTCTACTCTGCATAGCTTTGGCATCTATCAAAGATTTTTTTAAAAATTGTTGTTGTTTATTTGGTCAAACTATACAACATTGCTATTTTTGCAGCTCATAATGAGTAGAATGATAACAATTCCATTCTTTCATCGTAATACATTTCCTTAGCACAATATGGCACATAAATTATGATGTATAAGCCCACTGATGCCCTCAGTCCGTGGTAATAGCTAGCAGTGTCTAGGGAATAAGAGAACGCATGCTGAAAGGATGGATACATAAAAATTGAGATATTTTTCCTGCAAGTTGATGATTGCGTTCTAATAATAAACAAACAACCCAAGGATACTGTGGTAAGTCTTTCAGTTCTGTTGAAGGTCACTGATGCCAATCAGGTGAGGCTGGAGGAAAACATTATGTTGTTTCAAATTCATTGCATCTCTCTGTGTGGTGTACACCATGCTTTTGGAAACAGAGTTAGTCAAAGGTAGTAGCTCAGTATAGGAACTCTTGGAAGGTGTCAGCTGGTGCTAGTCCTCCAGTGTGACTCTCACCATCTATAAAATGATGAGAATTTACCCATCTCCTGCATCATGGGGATTCCAGGAAACAGACCATGTAGTCAGCTAAGATAGTGTTTGGAATCGAGTGCCACCTCTTCATCAGTAACATCTGCTTAAGACAGTAGACAGCCAGCACTAGCTGCTTCCTGTGAAGTCTCACTGCAAAGTGGCCTAGAAGCTGACGAGTCTGTCAGGGACTGAGAGTTGGACACACTTCAGTGCTGAGTTGTCCGAGGATGTGGATATGTTGATGAATCTTAGTTATCTGAGAACACAAATGAATCATTGTCCGTCAAAGTCAATGAGACCAGAAAGTGTTACAATGCAGAGAGACGAGGAGAGATTGTTTGGGAAGACTCACAGGAGCCTGTGTGCCAACTTCAACTGTTCCTAAGGTTGCTGTTGGGTCTCCAAAATTTGTTTCTCTTAAATTAAAAAAATTCTGTATTTGTATACAGTATATCTTAATCATATCTGACCCTCAAATTCCTCCAATTCTTCCTGAGTTCCCCTGACACATCTTCTAACTTTGTGTGTTTTCAAAAGACCCTAACCCACTGAGAATAGTTATACTGCGTACATGTGCGTGGCACAGAACCAGCCACTAGGGCACAGGCCACATACTGATGGGCATACTCCCAAGGAAAGTGTTTGTTTCTCCCCCAGCAGTCATCGGGGTGCTATTGTGAAAGATCAATAAATGCACCTAGACATGGCTTCTTCTAGGGTGAGTTTCAGAACCCTACTGAGACGTAATCCATCGTGACTCTAGAAAGCTGACCTCCTTTATGTTATCTGTCGATGTTTGCATATGGGCCAGGCAGATCCTCTCCTGTGTACTTTTATCTCTAGGTGATTTTCAGTATCAACATATTACTTCTTACTGCTTTACGCAGGTTCAGCATGATACTCAGAGTACAGGAAATTCAAATTTCTTTGGGAATTTCTGGAATTATTTTCAGTCATTAGTTGTATGAATTTGAGGCTGGGGGATCCGATGAAGGGTCTTAGGAAGTGGCCTGCTAACTGAAAGGCACACGTGTGCCCACCTGCAGAGTTATAATTAGGCTATTTTCTATGCTCAGAAAAAAAAATGAGAGTGATCTTTTAAGATCGAATTTACTTGATCAAAGTGAAAAAGACATTTAGGCATGTGCCAGGCTTCCAAACTAGGTAAGTCCAGTTTGCTGCTTCTGCCTGGGTTAGAATGCAAGACTGCTAGGGTAGCTTAAGCCAGCAGACATCACCCAGCCCTTCCCTTGGGCTCCTTTGTAAGGTATTTATGGACTCCATGAGTTTGTTTTTGTGGTTTATTGTAGATCATTCCTGAAGGTTGCATTGCTAATCATCCTCCGTGCCTCAAACACTCTTCCTGCCAACCGTACATGTCACCCCTGCCCTTCCACGATGAAATTTGGCTATGCTTTGTCACCTTACACCTTGCCCCTAAGCCAGTCCTCCGTCCTTCTTGGTGGCTTTTCACACATCCCGGTCCCTTCTGCACACACTTTGGGAGGGCTTGATGGAAGATTGGGCTAGAAATGTTGCTATGCCCACAACAGCCTGAAAATAGCCACAGTCTGAAAGGTATGTTTGTGTGTGGGGTACAACTCAGCCATGAGGTAGCAGAGGTTTATGCAGACTGTATCATGCCTCATGCACCCCGAAAAGATCCTTTGCAAGGAGATGAAAACGGAGGCCTTTGGGCTGAGTTGAAACAAAGAACAAAACCCAAGGCAAGTCAGAAAGAGGCTATTTTTGAGCCACAGAATTTCAACCGAGGCTAAAAGAGATGATTTCCAAGGCTCAGCACTGCTCTTGGCCTCTCGCAATGTTAATAGTAGGCTTCAATGCCAAGGCCAAGAAAGGGGGTGATGTCACTTTAACCAAAGGAGGGAAGCATGCGGATTTAGTGCTGGCCAAGAGTAAAGTGGAAAGCCTAGCAAAAAATAATTGAAGCCCCTGCGAAATATTTCAATTTTTTTATTGATTGAAGGCAATTATCCCTTAATTGCATATTTAAATGAGGTATTAGGAGGTTTAACTAAGCAATGCCTCTTAATTGCTGCCGCACGCTAGGTGTCACAGGCTGTGTTTATTTCATATGTTAATTAAAGAGAAAGGGGTATTTTATTTTATTGACTACAAGGTTCTCCAAGGCTGTGTTGTTTAGGACAAAGTACGTCTCAGGTGTTTATCGCACGCTGGGTATTAATATAATCATTAGCAAGAGGTTAAAGTTTTTAATGAAGAGGTGCGTCTGTCTTATCGGCTTCTAGCCACATAGGTATCTCCAAGGTGGGGGAGGGAGAAAATCCCCCAAATCCCAAGAAAACAATTATCTTTATGAAAGAAATATAGAGCCCCCTTCTCAGCCATAATAAAGCAAAGTTCTGATACAAACAGAAAAACGGCACCAAATTATTTCAGAATTAGGGTTGTGACAGGGAAGCTGATGGCTGCAGGGGCTCTGTTGTCTACAGCTTGAGCAGTAGCAGCTCCTGTGTGAGCATTCATGAGCTGCTGCAAGACTTCACCACAGGGAAGGCTGGCTAGGAACAACAGGCTCCACTGAGGTCTTCTGTAGGAGTCCCACCTTCCCCTTTGAAACAGTGTATGGGTGCTCACTTACTGAGAAAGGTGCCTGAGTTTGGGGTATTTGGATGAGGTCTGGTATCCCGAGAGGTCATAGAGGGAAGCAAGAAAGAAATGAATAGCACTGTCTACCATGCTTGTCTACTTCTTTGTGCCATGCAACGATTTATATACTCAATCAGTTAGTGTGTGTGTGTGTGTGTGTGTGTGTGTGTGTGTGTGTGTGTGTGCATGATGTGCACAGGAGTACTTGTGCTATGGAACAAGTGTATGGAGCTCTGAGAAAAACGTTTGGATTCAGTTTTTTTCTTCTACCTCCATGTGGTTTCTGAGGGCTCAGTTACATATCAAGTCCTTCACCCATGGAGCGGTCTCCCGGTCTAATAGTCTTATTTATAAGTAAGGTTAACACCTACCACTAGCTCAGGCTGACTCCCCTGCCTCCTCAGATAATAAGGTGAAGGCAGGGGACAAGAAACACGAGGGACTGTATTAAAGGGCCTTGGCATTAGGTAGGTTGAGAAGCACCGACTTAGAATAACAGATGCAGGAAAGGAATATGTGCTTTTCTGTTGCCTGTTTGTGTAGTCACACACCTGGCAGACATTTACTGATCCTCCTGAAGTAGCCTGCAGTGGGAAGATGAGGACAGATAGGGCAACATGATGGTCCTACTGTCATGGAGCCTTTAGATGACGAATCAACAGGGACACGAGAGAAGTGGGCACACAAATTGCTCCAGCGTACATAGTGAAGGGCATAAGGAAGCTGACCTATATGGAGGGATAGACTGATAAGTTTAAGCTGACGTTTCAAGAACATGGACTTAGGAGTGGCTTATCAGACACTCTCACTCCATAAACATTTCCAAACACAGTGATTCTTTCACAAAACCCCAGTGACACGATTTATGGGATCTTGTGCGGATGCTAATATTTTCCCTACATCTGAAGAAAGAATAATAAGGGTAATAGCTTATTATATTGAAATATGCTAATGTCCATCAGAATCTAGAATTTTTATGAGAAAATTTAGCCAGAGGATAGCTTCTATGTTTTCTACAACCAAACTGCTATCTGCTGCCCTGTGCTCCCACTACCTGCTCCTTGAACAGTCTGTGAATAAGTAAGATTCAAGCAACAGAAGAGGTTCGAGCCAATGAAAAATGCCGTAAGAGAAAACTTCTGTTTGGCTTTGAAGAAAAAACTCTCTGGACTTGTGGGATGCTTTGTGTGGTGAAGGATAGTGCCAGTTTGCAGGCTCTCAGCTCCCGAAGAGCTTGAGTCCATCCTTATCTTTACAGTACAGCGACGGCAAACATGATGGGTCTCTGCCGGCAGGATTTTGAAAAAGTAATTTTAATGCTGTGAATATAAGAAAGTGCTATCAAGAAAAAATATTTTCCCTTCCCTGGAATAGAAACCATTATTTAAACTCTTAGGTGCCTCAGGGTTCTATTCATACTGAATCCATCTCCACAGTCAAAATATATTCTTTTCTAAAGATTTCATATGTGTGTGTAGATTGTACATTTGTGTGTGCATTATTGGTGGTGGGAAGTTCTCTGAGACCATGGGGTTTTTTTTTGAATATTTATACAATGAAAGAGATACATTTTATTTCATTACAAGTCTCAGTAAAGTTGTTTTTATTATTATTATTATTATTATTATTATTATTATTATTATTTGTGTGTGTGTGTGTGTGTGTGTGTGTGTAAACTTGTGCAAGTGAGACAATGCATGTAGTGAAGGCCAGAGAACATTCTCAGTATCTTTTCTCAAGCACTGTCCCCTTTTTAACTCCCTTTATTTGAGACAGGGTCTCTTACCCTGAATATGCTAAACAGGTTAGGCTGTCTGGCTGGGGAACTAAACTTAGGTCTTTGAGCTTATAAGACAAATCCTTTACTAAATGAGCTAACCCCAGCCCTGTATATCCTTAAAAATAAGTATGTTAGTTCTTTGGTTACTTGCAAAGACTGATTTTGGATTACGCATCTGAAAGAGCCCCTCTGCTGGTTTTATTATCAAGAGAAGATGTGTGTCCATGAGGAACAAGCTCTGAAAAGTTCCTTCAGCATCATCCAGAGAACACTTACCTGGGAAGAGTCTAGTTACGTAACACGGGGACAATAACAAGGTGGGGATCCCCAGTTAGAAGAAGTCACTTGTGGACTGTGAGATCAAGATTAGGGCCATGCAAACCTTCAAGGATGAAAAATGTTATCCTTCGGATGTGGCATGGCTGTCACAAACATTCACAGTAGATGTGGCTACCTACACAGGGCCTGCATAAGACTAAGACATGTAATGATGTCAGCATGGAAAGGGGAAGGGCTCGATAGACCTCACCCCTGGCTGAGATGGTATTTATACTTGATGGCTGCTGGGAGAGGTGAGGTGGTAACGGGTTGACCATGCCTCAGCGGATGATCTCATACCCATGAACATATGGACAGAAGGAACTCGGGGAGGTCCAAAATCCAAATCACAGGCTATTCAATCCATAAGTAAAATGGCTTATAGCAGCTTATGTGTACTTTCCTGTCCTCTGTAGGTAATTATAATATCTGATAGAGTGTAAAGATGTCCCAATAGTCTTTATTTTGCATTGCTTAGGAACTGATAACAAGGAAAAACAGTGCACCTATCCGGTACTGATGCAATGTTTTTTTCTCTTTCTCAATAGTCTTTTCTATGGTTGGTTGAAACCATGGACACAACCCATAGATGTGTATAGACCACTGTAGAAGATTAAATTTAAGGTGTTTTTTTTTAAACCTAGATTTCTAAGGAAAGTTTCTTAGGAAATAAGATAAAAGTATTAAAGTATGTTTAAGGAAGATTAAAAGGAAAAGAGAAAACAAACAAACATGCACACATTATATGTAGCTGGACCCAAGCCTGGGAGCATGACCTGTTGGTATTTCCTGAAGACTTTGCATCACCACTGTCTATGCAGCTGCTACAGACCCAAATCCAGATGTTGAACAAATCCTACATTTCAAGCAGCTCTTTGATAAGCACAGGAAAACACACTCTTGAATGTTACCCCATGGATGCTGCGTTCCCACAGCTTCTGAATACCATCAATATCTTTTTTTCTTTTGAAAATTTTGGAAAATGAGCAAACACAAACTGAGCAGAGGGCACGTCTGGAGGCATCACCTCCCGAGTGTGAACTGAAGCACCCAGAAGAAAACCACGCCTGCAGATTCTTTAGGTCTGACCGATTAGAACTCTGTGGTGGTGGAATGTTGCACGTTCCAAGCCAAAATATCATGACCTATTCCTTTTTCCCTTGGTGGCATTCATTGGGCTGATCAAACATTTCTTCAACTAAAGGATAAAATTTCTAAAATATTCAACAGACACTGGTTCCTACCAATCCTAAAGCTACTAAAACAGCTAACATAAACAGCCTCACTTTGACCTGCCTGCTTGCTGTCCCCACAAAGTACTTAAAAACACCTTGATTTGTGACTTTCATTTGCTCTGTGACTATAAAAGTTTATGTAACTATTTCTACATTGGGACAAATTATTCCCAGCCTCCTGAACTCATGTTCTCAGGCAATGGCTACTCATGTGCTGCTCAGAAAGTATCATCAATATATTATGCCATTTGAGGTGAGAACCATGCTTTGCTTCAACACAAAGATCTTTTAAAACATTGTTTGTGTTTGTGTGTGCGCATGTGTACATGTGTGTTTGTGTAAACATATGTGGAGACAAAAAGTCAACCCCAGGTGTCTTTTCTCAATTGCTCTTCGGGTAACTATTTTGAGTTAGGAACTCACACTGAACTTGTAACTTGATGGGATGGCCTCAAGCCTTGAGAATCCTTCTCTTTTCAGCTTTGGGGTTGCAAGTGCACATAGCTACCCCTGACGTTTTATTTTGATGCTGAGGATCTGAAATTAGGACCTCGTGTTTCCATAATAAGCACATGACTAGCTCAACTATCTCTCTTATTAAGTCAAGAATCTTAAAGTGGTGGGTTCTTGGCTAGGAGGAGCCATGCACAGATGACAGCATATTCAAGGGACAGAGCCTAACACTGGGACCAACCAAAACACCAGCGATGTGGAGAATTCTAGTGTGTGTATCACTGGAGCTAGTCCATCCGTGAAGATCCCAGGCATCAAATAAATGACAACGAGCCATAGGGTACTGTGTTGCGAATCATCTTGCTTAATAATGTCACAATTCTGTTCTTAATGGAAAGAGCTGAACAAGTCAGCTTTCCATACAACTGGCAGGGTCAACCAGTAAACAGAAATACGTATTCCTCCTTCCACGGAAAATACAGCGGTAACCCAATCACATCAGGCTGCTTCCTTCACAGGTCAGATAAATACTAACAAGCAACCAACTGTGACAAATGCCAATCAGCCAGGGGGCCCTGAGAATGTACTATTTGAGCCTGGAGGTTTTAGAATTTCTGTGCTTGTGGTAGGTCATTAAAGCTCCCTAACTCCTCTTTTAAGTTTCTTCCCCATCGGAACCATCAGAAAAACGGTCTCAGATGAATGATCCCCAAGGTCTTGCTCTGTTTCTGGCCAGAGAGCACAGGTATACTTGGAGATTCAGCCAGAAGTATTCTTCAGGCCCAGGCTTTTAGAAATCTTCTGAGCTATTTGAGGTGCTTCAGTCCCAGTCAGTGTCCCAGTCAGGCTACCTGGCTGCAGAACAGGAGAGATGTTCTAGAAGCTGCTATTTCCAGTCTGGAATAAGGTATATGTGGAGAAATCCCCCTTCTGCACACCGCCTCCTCAGAAATGTGTCAGCCAGCAATTGGGGCCATGATCTGGGGAGTCAGAATGAGTTTGATTTTTATTATTTTTATTTTTTCAGTGTTTTTTCCTCTGTGGACATTAGTGCTCTGAAAGTAAGCTCTGAGAATTAGGAATAGAAAAGCCCTGGCCACTGCATGGGAATTGCTTGGGGGCCTTGAGCCGTTCACACTCATTTAAACGCATTTCTTTCTGTTTTGAAGCTCTGTCATCTACAGTGTGTTGGCTTTTGTCCCCAGAGGGGCAAAATGGCTGCTATAGAGCCAGACATTTCATCCTCATAGTTTGGCAGTGAAAGGTTGGTGTGCAGCACCATTTCATTAGAGTGTGTGTTCCTCCCGGGCAAAGCTTTGAAGGTCACAGTCATTGCTGCGATGGCCAGCAGGTCTGTATCTGGAACCTGGCTCATGGCTCACTCTTGATTCTTATTTGTACAATGAGTGAATGAATGAATGAATGAATGAATGAGTGAGCCTCTTCCTTTGTGATTTGATACTATTTGATTTTGAAACAAAACTTCTGGTGTACAAAAAAAAAATGCAGTTCTCCTTTACCCAGAGCACTAGACAGACTAAGGATATATATCATCAACTCAGAAATAAATATTTCCATCAGCCATGTAACAAACATGTTACCACTGATCACTTCTATCAGTCACATAACAATCATGTTGCCTCCTAACACATTAGTCAGCCGTGTATGTAGCAAACATGTTGCCACCTATCACCTCTGTCAGCCACATAACAAACATGTTGCCACCTATCACCTCCATCAGTCACATAACAAACATGTTGTAACAAACATGTTACCAGCTATCACCTACTCTCCCTATCCCTTCCTGAGGTTCCTAAAAATGGTTGTTTATGAGGCTGGAGCGATAGAACTGAACAGAGATGCTCTCCCAGAGGACCGGAGTTCAGTTCCCAGCACTGGATTGGGTGACTCTCAGTGTTTCTAGGAATCTGGTGCCTTCTTCTGACATTTTAGGACATCCACACACATGGGTGGCATGTGTCCCTATATATGCAAATATATTTAAAAATTAAATACTTTTCTCTTAAAAATGGTTGTTTATTTGAAAAAGTCTTAAATGGCCAAATGAACTATAAGTAAGATATTAAGTCTCAGTGGAAAAGAGAGAAGCTAATGACAAAAACCAGGAGAAAAAAATCACAGCATTATATTTTTATTTGCTTGTTTGTTTTATGTGTATGCATACTCTGTCTTCAAGCATACCAGAGGCATCAGATTCCAATACAGATGGTTGTGAGACACCATGTGGACCTCTGGAAGAGCATGCAGTGCTCTTATCTGCTGAGCATCTCTCCAGCCCCTACAACATTCTTAAAGACAGCCATTGAGGAAGAAGTCTTAGTGAACAAATAGGAAATAGGTTTCTTTTTCTTTTTTTTTTTTTTTTTTTGGTTCTTTTTTTCGGAGCTGGGGACCGAACCCAGGGCCTTGCGCTTCCTAGGCAAGTGCTCTAACCACTGAGCTAAATCCCCAGCCCCAGGAAATAGGTTTCTTACGTTGGGCTCAGTAAATTAAATGAACACTGCCAGTTAAGAATAGAGACACTGTTTTAAGGCCAAGCAATTCACAGAATCTTTAAAATCTTAGAGACATCAGAGTCCAGAAAGAGACAGAGCACTGCTAAATTGCTTTTGAATTTGGTTTCTAAATTTATAGCTACATTTTAGAGAGTGGTGTGTGTGTGTGTGTGTGTGTGTGTGTGTGTATGTGTGTGTGTACTGGTATGTGCATGCTAGGTGGACAAGTAAGAGAACAACTTTGGGTCTTAAGCAAAATGCCTTTCAATGTACTTTTTGAAACATTTATCGATGCACTGGAATATTTTTCTGATGTGTGTAGATGCATGTATACTTGTGTGTGGAGGTCAGAGGTCACTCATTTTTCTGATGTGTATAGATGAGGGTATGCTTGTGTGTGCAAATCAGAGGTTAACTTCTGTGTCACTCCTCAGGAACTCTCTACCTTGTTTTGGAGACAGGTTTGCTCAGTGTCCTGGCTTGTCAGTGAGTCCCAGGGGTCTGTCTGTCACCTCATTCATGGGACTCAGATAGTAAGTGTTTTCCATCATAATCAGCTCCATTTATTTATTTTTCTGTGAGTTGTAGGGGTCCAGGTCAGGGCTACACGGCTGCATGGCAAGCCATGTTGATTCAGCTATTCTCCAGCCCCTAGGGGACTCTCCTGTGTGCAAATAAAGTCTTTCCTGTTTCATTCACTGAAAATAAATATTAATGTTTAATTCATATTAATAAATTATTTTGTTGATGGTAACCAAATAACAACTTAGCTATTTAAAAGATGTTGAATAATTAGCAAAACTTAAATCAAACCCACACTGAGATATTACATCACATCCATTAGGGTGGCTAAAATCAAAGTATAGCAAGGTTGGGAAGAAATTGGAATTCTCACATATCCTTAGTAATGGGATGAAGACACTACAGTTGCTATGGAAAACAGCTCAACACTTCTTTAAACTGTTCCTTTTGCAGTTACCATGTGGCCCCTACTTCTACTTGTATTCGTATGTGACTGTTTGAATAAGAATGGCCCCAAAGACTCATATATTTGAATGCTTAGTCAACAGGAATTAAACTCTTTGAAAGGATTAGAAGGACTAGGAAGGATGTCCTCGTTGAAGGAAGTGTGTCACTGGAAATGTGCTTTGAGATTTTGAAAGCTCACACCAGCCCCAGTGTCTGTCTCTCCCTGCCTGCTGATTAGGATTTAAAGGTCTCAGATAATGTCTGTGTGCTGCCTTGTTTCCCACCATGATAATAATGTACTAAGACACTAAAACCATAAGCAAGACCCAACCCCCAATGAAATGGTTCTTTTATAACAGTTGCCTTGATCATGGAGTTTCTTCGCATAAATAGAACGGTGACTAGGATAGCATATCTATAAGAGAAATACAAGCATGGAAGGGTGTACATAAATGTTAGCAGCAGAATTATTCACAATGACCACGTGGTCAGAAGAATACAGATGTGTGTTACTTTACTGATGAGCAGGTCAACCATTTACATAACACGGAGTATTAATTGACCATAAAAGGAAGTGGACATTGATACATATAATTTATATCTTGGACAAACCTCAAAAACAATATGCTGAGGTGGAAAATGGCCACATGTTGTATAATTTTTTATATGAAATATTCAGAATAGTGAAGTCTATAGAGACAGATGATAGATTGTAGTTGCCAGAGTCTCAGAGCAGGGAAAAATGGGTAAGAATTGTTCGGGAACAAGGTGCCAACCACTAAGATGAGTCTTGTAAAGGAGAGCTTATTTAAATAGCCAGGGATGGAAACAAAAGAGCAAGCATTGGCAGAACGAGCATGTGCTACCACGCCCAGCTTTCCCGGTGACTTCAGGAGGGGCAGTCTCAGGTATCATGATTGTACTTGACTGACTGAGCCACTTTCCCGGCACTGGGAGAGTTTTAGTGTGCGTTCTTTGTTACCTCCTGCAATCTTTGCTCAGCATGTGCGTCCTCATTGTATTCCACAGAGCATACAGTGCACCACTTAAAAATCTTTCTATGATGGAATTAGAACTAGACCCAGTGACCCTGATGTCCTCTTTCATCAACCAAGTTGCTTAAAAAGATGCCAGAGGCCAAAAGACAAACCACATTCCATTGGAATTGGTCTGTGTTTTGCCTACATGACCATATGTGCACATACATGATTCTGGCATATGTTAAAGATAAAAGAGAACTTTCATGCTCATAAGAGAGATACACTTGTTTACTTGGTTTTAAAATGTCATCATTGAGATTGTCATTTTGCATAAATACATAGTATAAAACAGAAGTAAGTCTAGAGTAATTTCAGAAATGGTTGAAAATTCTGTTCTGATTTTAAACCAAAATTCATTCAATGAGTTTTTTAAACTAAGACTCAAGTTAACAACTCCATTTTAAAAACGCAAGCATTTTAACACAATGTAGTAATTTGACACTTAGCTCCGAGAGATAGGAAAATATGAGAAGTGTTTGGTTTTACAGTTAAACCATTCTATACCTGTAAAAGCAGAAAGTTTTGTACGTGTAGTAAAGACACTGTTTTCTCACATACTGCAGTTTCAAATCTGAGCTGTTCCAGACCGCAGCCAACAAAGGACATGGCCGCACAGTGCACACCGTGTGAGAGTTCCATGATGTATCTTCCGAATCAAGACAGCGGTGAGGTCATGTGACACCGATGGGAGTACAACCCATCGCTTTCATGTAGGAATCCAGGGCTTCAAGCTGCTTCAGCCCAACGTTCTCCTAATCAATCATTTTAACGTTATTTAAGATGAGAAACGGGTGCTTGTTTTACAACGGCAGACTCGGGGAAAATACTTTCACATTAATTAAGTTGGAATGTTATTGATACTACTTTATATATTATACATTCCGTGTAATGAGAGTTTCTTATTGACTTTGGTATATTAATCATATCAATGTTTTATGACAATATGGAAGGCATATCTTCTGCCACTAAGCCCATTCTTTAGACTTCCTGTCCATATGCTCCTTCTCTCATATCTTGCTTGTTTTCCTCACTGTCCTTCCTTTTTACATCAGTGACTCCCAGTTTCTCTGACACATTCCTTTATCCTTTCTATAAGCCTGGGTTATCTGTAACGAGCCTGCCGCCTCTAGTTCTACTCATTTCTCCCTAGCACTTAAGTCTCATCATTGGATGACAAACGGGCAATATCTCTGTAGAAAATGTTCCTCAGTTGGGTATTTTGGAGAACCAAGTTTCTGCCTCCACAGTACAGTCAACATTACAATGCCAACTATTGAGTACAGAACAAAAAGGAATAGACAGAGGAAGAAACATTCAATGTGCAGAAATGAACAACCTGGTAGGCAAGGGAGGGTGACACAGGGACCCCGCCTTCTGGACCTATCTCTGGGGAAAGCCCTAAGAGAAGCAATCTCATCAATCTTGTATCACACAGACATAGAGCTGAGACAGATTTTATAGATGCCATAGGAAGGCTGGTCTACTCTATCCACTTAATTTCCAGTCTTGCTTGGAGGATGTTTCTACAAGCAGAAAATACACTCCAACCAAGGCTTCCGAAGCCTTGATCTTTGCAGCTCCAAAGGCCATCACTGCATTAGAAAAAAGAGAAACAATGCTTTAAGTCGTGATTAGTGTATATTTGTTATAGAAGATGAAGGGTTTTATTATGACACATTTGTCCACTCATCTCTTGTACTCCACTAAGCAAACCATGTGTTAGAAGATATCCTGAACTGAGGCACTTTACGCTGGTGGGAGCTTTCAGCTCTAGGGCTGCAGTTACTACTGACGGGCAGCCATGTGACCCTCGGAGATCCTTATGGGTTTATAGTTTTCTGATGATTTCCCATGCTACACCAAACAATGCATTGATGTTGATAGTGGGGCATGAAAACTGAGACTAGGGTCACTAACTGGCCCTAAACTTACATTTCGAGAATAGCTCTCTAGTACTTTTTTCTGCCAGCATCTTTGGGACGAAGCTCCACTGATGTGTGCATGGCTCTCAACACCATTGAGGCAGGCAGTCTCTGAGGCCATTTTTCCCATGCTAGTGGAGTATGAGACTCTGTATGTATGTCACTTGGGTGTCAGCAGAGAACACTGTGACTCCTCTTGCTTTAGTGGGGGCTAGTTTTTCCCCCTCTGTCTCAGCATGGACCCTGCGACAGAGCTGAACCATCCCAGCATCACTTCCAGGCAGCCCCTGCCTTTCTTGTACTGAACAGATCACCCCAGATACCCTCATTTTTATCTACGTTCATTTTAAACCTTGCTATTGATTATTAATTTATTAATTGCTTCCTGACTTTGGCCTCCTTGTTATTAACTACCGCATACTTTAATGGTATCTGGCTCCCTCATTGCTGGTATTTTATTGCTTTGCCATCAATTCCCTATTCCCAGCTGCTGTTTGGATCCGTGTTCTCCATTACTGTGTTTCTTGGTTCCCTCTTCTCTCTGTCACAGCTGACTGCCTGTTTACCTCTGCCTCTGTAGACTTTCTTACTCCGCTCTCCCTATCAGAGCTGCTACAAATACTTTGTATCACTTCCCTTTGGCAAGTCCTTCCATGCCCCTCTACCTCCCTTCCTGGTGCCTTGGGAAGCATTGCTTTTATGTTTATATTCCGTAAACACAGGATCCTCGTCCCTCCTACTCCCTCTTTTTGAAAGGTCTCCACTATGATGCATTCCCCAGCTTTAGCGGCTGTCTCCCAGGGTGGCCATTTGTGTTCTTCTTTCTCTGCCACACACAGACTTTAGGGCTGGTTCCCACCTCACTGCTCCACCACTTACACTTCCTTTGAATGTATTGATCTTTTATAGGCTGGTGACTCATCCAGCCATGGCTTTGCTGCTCTATGTACAATATTCCTTCCCCCACCCCCTGACAAAATCGACCCTGTGTATACCATTCCCCTAAAACTGATGCATCTGAGAACTGGGTAATTGCTTTATATCCAGACCCATACTTAAGGAACCCTTGGAGGAGAGACCCTGTATGCGTGCTGTCTTGCACCATCAGTAAGAATACTGGCAGTCCACAGGGTGGTGTCACTGTCTTGCAGATGGGACTCTGAACCTGGGAGAGATGGCATTCTGTCCCCTTTAGTTGTTAGTGAAGGTGGGCTGGGAGGCTCCGCCAGCGCCGCTCCAGAGCACAATATTTGACCCCGGTGCTCTGCCAAGCCTGTGAACAACTGCTGTCCAGACTGCGTGGAGGCGGCCTCTCCGTGTCCTTGGCCTTCATCGAAAGCCACTTCCTTTTCCTAATGAAAGAGTTTAACCCTCGTTTTTTTTCCCTAGCAGTTTAGCTGGCATTTTCTCTCGTTACAGTGCTTTGTTAAGAGCATTCCATCTGTTCTTACCCCTCCGTAGGGAGGATGGCTGTCTGGCAGCAGACGATAGGTGCAGATGCAGGCAGGCAGGTGGGCAGGCTGGCGGCAGGTGGCCCAGGGAATCTGTCACCAAGCAGCAGGAAGTCACAGGACTGGTGATCAGGCAAATCTCTGAATGGACTCAGGGACACAAGGACCCAGTCCTGAGGGACCTGAAGGCCAGGGATTGAGCAGGAAATAAGGCTGTGGAGAAACGCTAAGGCAGCTATTCGAAACAGGGCACGCTGGGAGATTTTGGTACAAAATGGTGAGACAAAGCCCGGGGTTTGGGCTGTGGCCGGGTCTCCGTTAGTAGATTGCTTATCTAGCGTGTGTGAGGCAGAACTGTGTCAAACCAGGAATGCTAGCACACAGCTCAGGTGCCAGCACTTAGTAGATGCAAGTGGAAGCTCAAAGTCAGTTTTGACTACACAGCGAGCTTGGGGCCAACCTGGGCTACAAGAGGCCCTGTCTCAAAACAAAACAAGGACAAACATAAAAACCAGCCAAACAAATATCTACGCAGGATCCAAGGTCGGGGTGAGAGGAGGTAACACTACCACGTGGGATTCACCTAGAGTCAGGCGCAGGAGAGTCTGTGCCCTCCACGTGAAGTGATAAGGCGTTATCATGGTCCTAGACAAGTGTGTCTGGGTACAAGCGATGCTGTGCAAGAAGGCAGAGAATAGGTAATGTTTGTAAGTACCTTGAGGTCTTCCTAATGAATTCCTGACAGGACCCAAACTTTATTTCTATTTTGTGTTCATTTTTCTAGACTTGGACCAATTCATCTTCTTTTAGCTCTCTCTCTTTTTTTTTTTTTTTTTTCCCCCGGAGCTGGGGACCGAACCCAGGGCCTTGCGCTCGCTAGGCAAGCGCTCTACCGCTGAGCTAAATCCCCAACCCCCCAATTCATCTTCTTACTTAGGGACATAAATTTGCTTTAAAGGGCTTAGGAAGTCTCTAAAAGAGATCCTGCTTTCTGAACGCCAAATAACCAGTAGCTTGGATGTGTATTTGTAGAAAACATTTTGCTTCTTGAAGTGGAAGAAATAATTTTTTCAAGCAAGGGTAAAATGATATTGAATGAGTCAGATTTTTTTTTGTGATTTCCCCTGTGGCTAAGTGCTGGCTGGAGTTTCAGGTTTAGTCTGTGTCTCTGAGATCAGAAGCCTTGCTGATCTACCCACACGGAGAAGTTTTCTGCTGCTGTCATTCCATCTACTTCTTGGTTATGTGAAAATAGCAAATGCCCACAGAGAAAGAGCTGTAGGCCCCACCTGCACCCCAGTAGCAGCCAGTGCAGTCTCCCCCTTGATTGCTTAAGGTAACAAGTTACCTTGCTCACCTCATGCAGCCTGCAGCCACAGCCTAAAGTGACACATGTACAGGAAAGGTTTAGGGTGGGGTTAATTTTCTGCTATAACTCAGTGCAGTTCACTGTCAGACTCCCTCATAACCTTCTAAAGAAAAACAAAAACAAAAACCCCAAAACAAACAAACAAACAAAACTGTCCTCCACTGACGGGCCATGAGCACCCAAATTTCTGAGGACCATGCAAGTTCCAAGGGTTGATGTACCAGCCATGCATAAAACAAAGTCAAGAGGGTTGACTATCACCCTCTGTAGATATCAGATCTGTTGGTGCTAACACCATGCCAACCTCATGTTACCATTGTGGCTAGATCTGAACTATCCACACACCCCTCAGGCAAACTGGGCTGAAATTCAACCACTTTGTAATCTATGAGTTGAAGTTTTGAATAGTCATGACAGAGATAAAATGCCATAGTTACTAGAAGCCTAATAATAAGATAATAAAAATAACAGCTACCTTGAATAGCCAACGTGTATTGGTTGAAGGCTTAATTATTTATCTCCATAATGCCTTTAACTTCCAGGATAACCCGACTGGGTGAGTGTAGTGGGGACTGCTGGTGCCCACCCAAATGCCCAATCTGATTTCAGAGTCATGCAGTGGAGTAAGACATCTGGATAAAGACTACACTTCCCAATCTCTTCCAGCTGGGTGACATCCATTGCTAAGGTAGGACCCATCTGGACCTTAATCCCTTTCTGCCTGTGGCAGTGAAGCTTCAGTGGAGCAGACAGGGACAGTACCCTGGGAATTCCAGTGAACTGGGTTGGAGAGAAACTCACTTTCTGAAAGAGCGGGGGTGGCAGAGTCGTCCTGCAGCGAAGGCTGCTTTGTGAAGTAAGATGCTTTTGTTCAGTTTGTCCTTGTGTTGTTTCTTCAGAGGAGGGGATCTCCCTTTTCCAGTAGTTTGTTCTCATTCTCCTAATATTTATTAATAACACTATTGCTTTGGGGTTATAAACAAAGGGGCTGATGTACGGCAAAGCTAAATGATTTTGAATGCAGTGACCTCAACCAAGATGGAGATTGACAAATTTCCTTTGGAAGGACAATTTGAGAATTAGTTTATAAAAGGAAATGAGTCCTTTAAATTTTAGAACCCAAAGTGTTTGTAGAGAAACCAGAGTACCATTCGGAGCTGACACCACAGGGTGATTCTGAGAAGCCAGGGTGGGGTGTTCTGGAGTGTGCCTCCAGTCTGGGCTCCATCAGAGGTCACTCGAAGTCATGGGAGCTTCATCCTACTATTTGTGCCCACCAATTGTGCCCTGAAAGAAATACCTCAACATCTCTTCTCTGCAGGGACCACAGGAAGATCTTAGTAAAACGTAGATTCAAATCCAAGAAATCTGGATTTCTAGTTCACAGACGGAACCCGAACCCTGCAGACCAGAGGAACACACTTAGAATAACAGGGGTCTGCATGACTTCCTGCTACTAGCAGCAGAATCTTATAGCTTAAGAGCCAACTGCATCGAGAGCTCGGGATATTGAAAGGAACACACTATATGTTAGCTGTCAACAACTACAATTCCAAGGATGAGGTGACTGTCCAGAAGAACACCTGGACTGTGCCTTCTGTCTGCTTTGAATGACTGGACGCACAGATTTTGCATTGCTGTTTTGTGGCTGATAGGGTTTTATAGTCACGAGATGTAGGGGTAGGCTATAGATCAAAATATATTTTACTTGTTTGACTGGAATCTATGGGGAAGGGGCGAAATGGCCAATTGATTATAATGCAGAATATAAAAAGATCAAGGTCCTACAGCACACAGCCACAGCGCTGTCCATAGACCGGGAGCTGGTGCTCACGGGAAAATGTTCGTGTAATATATGAGGCATTAAAAATTCTGTTACATTATCCTTGCCACCAAGATTGTAATGAAAACGGGGAATGGCCCCAACTTAACCCGTTCCCATTACAATCATTAGATTGTAATCTTGTGTTCTTTCCTCAAGAGAATGCTAAATGAGATTTTAAACAAAAGAGAGGACAGAGAAGTATGGAGAACAAAGCAGCAAATAGAAATTGGAAAGTTTAAAAAAATGATGCATGATAGACTTTTCTGTGTTCGTGGGAGGCATTCCCTTCACTTTAGAAATATGAACAGAGCAAGGAATGGTATAAAGGTTGAACAGCTGTTCTGTAACCCAAACATGGTAACTATTTTAAACAAAAAAAGGTCATGTACTAATTTGGTCTTACCCTTTATAGCTTAGTCCACGTTAGAGAAACGTAAATGAAATTGACAACCTGTCCCTTCAAAATACCAAGAACACTTTAAAAGACAAAAATAACCAAAAGCCACTGAGAGGATGAATTTTGATGGGAAGGCTGTTTATCTATACGTAGTTCATTTCCTAACTCCTTCCATTTGTGCCCCACCACACATAGACTTAAGTCCTATGACCCCTTGCTTCATTTGTTTTTATGTTACCTTCTGGGAAGGAAAGCTCTCTCGATGTGACACACAATTATGTGTAAATTAGTATTCTCATGAATAGAAATTTTCTGAAAGATACGTCCTCTGGAACTGATGGGAGACCATGGAATCCTAGCAAGCCTTGGCAGCTTTTCAGAGCCATATATACTAATCAAACTGTTTATTAAGCACTTTATAGGTCCAAGTATTAGAATGATGTCTATGAGCCTGCAATCCAGGCTCAGTTGCCCTTGATTGCAAGCATACTTACAGGTCATCTACATATGGGATGGGTATGGTAGCAAGAGTCAGGGAAATAAGTTTATCTTGGTTACTTTTCTGTTCCAGAGTAAAACCCCATGAAAAAGACAACTTATAAAAGAAAGAATTTTATGGGGTGCTTGCTTCACTTCCAGTTTTGGAGGATGAGTCATTGATCATCCTAGCAAGGAGCATGATGGCAGACAGGCAGGCAGGCAGGCCTGGCACTGGAGCAGTAGCAGGGAGCTTATACGATAAGACGACAACCATCACCAGGCAGAGAGACACAGACACAGACACAGACACAGACACAGACACAGACACAGACACAGACACAGACACAGACACAGACACAGACACAGACACAGACTGCACACAAACTGGGGAGATGTATGCTTTTGAAACCTCAGACCCTATCCTCAGTGACACATCTCTTCTAGCAAGGACACACCTCTCAATCCTTCCCAAACAGTTCCACTAACCAAATATTCAAATAGATACATCTATGAGGGCCATTCTGTAGACATAGCATAATACACTTTTCATCTTTTTGGTTCAATATTTTCCTAGCTCCCACCAGGATGTTTTTTCATCTTTCTTTTATTTCCATGATGTTTCCATTACATAGCAGCTCGTAGCCATTCATTTGTTTATTTATTTGTATAATAACAGTCCCCACTGCCTGACTAGCTATGATGTGGATCTTATCTTTCCTGTTCAGCACTGTGGCAGTTTGAATGAGAATGGCCCCTGTAGGCATATGTTTAAATGCTTGGTTCACAGTTGGTGGGACTATTTGGGAAGGATGAGGAGATATAGCCTTGTTGGAGGAGGTATGCTAATTAGCTGTATTCATCCATTCTATAGAATACATGTATGTACTTCATAACATTATATTATATATGATAAAAGAGAATGTACATTAGAGCTTTCTAATTGCTTCGAAACAATCCTAATGGAAGCAAAATAAAGGAAAAAGAAGAAATTATTTTGGCTCACAGCCTTTAAGGCAGGGAAGGAAAGGAGTGTCACAGCTGGGTACATGGAGACTGGAGTTCACAAGTATTGCTTTTGCTAATAAGGAAACACGTGGCTTGAGTTGAAGGCTAGTACCCTTAAGGTATAGCCCTCAGCAACTCACTTCCTCAAGCTAGATCCTATCTCCTGAATGGTCTACAACCTAGGAAAACATATACAAACAAAGTTGTCAACTATGTGAGCCTGCAGGGGCCATTTCTCATTTAAGAGTCATGACATTCTGCTCTTGTCCTGTGTAGGCTAATGGCCATCACATAATTCAAGATGCATTTATTCAAACTTCAAATGTCCCTATAATCTTAATAGACTCATGTCTCTTTTAGACTCAAGAGAAACCCCAAGCCGTGGACCCCTGTAATATAAAAAACGACCAAATAAAAGCAATAAATAAACAAAGAACCACAGCCAATTTCATATTTCTGATATACAATGGCACAGAATAAACTTCTTCAGTTCAGAAATAAGGAAGAGGAGAGAGGATCAAGGAAAGGCAAGAACAGAACAAGATCCCACACCGGTATTGCAAACACCAAACTACAGCTCCATATCTGACATCCTGGGTCCTGGTGATGCTTGAGGCTTTAGGAGACTTGGATGGCCTCATTCCTACAGGCTTAATGCCTGAACTATCCATGGCTTCTTTCTTTCCTTAATGCCTACAGCTTTCGTTGATGCATAACTTATATTCCTGGGATTCCCCTCTGGTCCTTTCTTCAGGAACCTGCCTCCTGCAGATTGTCTGGCATCACAGACATTTCTGGAAGCACAGTGTGAGCCTCCATGATCCAGTATTCTTGTATCCTGCATCTGTGTGTTTCTAGTTAGCACAATGTAGCCAGCATTGGTAATACTAAGTTCTGCTGCCAACTGAAGCTGAAAACTGACCCTAATGGAGCATGCCTTATACTGTCCTCCCTGGGTCCGTGTGGCTTAATCAGGGAAAACACTTCCCTAGGAGTTGTTCCCAGCAACAGCACCCTGGATCCTATTAAATGAATATTTTCCAACTAGGGTTTCATTTTTGTACCCTAAAGACCTCAGTGGATGCAATATTGCCCTGAACAAACCTTTCCTGTTATACTACGGTGACATTTGGCGTTTCTCTTTAGTGACACCGGTCTCTAACTGTTGTGGTAGTTTTGTCTTCACCAACCTAGTTGGCATCTCATTCAAATCAGGCTAAAAGTGGTGAGGACCCCTTGCCATACTCTAAGGGGTATATCGTTTTGAAATTTCCTCTGTTACGTAAATTAGTTCGTTACCTTTAAATTAAGGTTCACTCAAACAGTCAGTCCTGGATTGGATACTTTGCCAGAATATCACACGAATAGCCTCAAGCGTGACTTCTGAAACTTCACGAGCAAGGAGGACGCTCACCAGCTTCATGTCTGCCGCTATTCCAGTCCTCGGCTCTCTCACTGCGATAGCTCATTACTCTGATCACAGACTTTCTGGGCTTCTCCAGCCCTCAGCTCTGAACTCGTCCACGTTTTTCCGGTGAGCCAGTTCTAAAGGCCTAGGAAACACATGGCAGGCTCATCAGAGCAATGATCATGGTTTATGGTAGAGCTTTCTGCCACCATGACAGGACCTGGAAGAAATAAATAACTTAAGAAAGAACGACTTCTCTCAAATCATGGTGTAAAGGCCTTCGGTCCACACAGCAGAGAGGTACGGTTGCTGGGGTGGTTTGCTCCATGACAGTTGGAATGTATGGCACCCAGAAGGAGCTGCTACTTGTTGACCTGGGAGTAGAGAGCCCAGAAGCAGGGCTGGCCTATAACCGTCAAGGCCTGTCTTTTAGCAACACACGTCCTTCTAGCTAGCCCCTGTCTTTGGAAGTTTCGGTGACTCTCCAACGCTGTTTAAACACTTGAGCTTGTAGGGTCTATTTCATATCCAAGTCATGCACAGCACAATGTTATCTGCCAATTAAAAGGAAGAAACCACTGTCCGTGCCATAGGAGGAAACAAACACCAAAACCTGGGGAGAAATTGAGTGGGAAGTGATGTCATCAATTGCCATTTTGTATACAGGGATCAGGGATGGCTATGAGTAAGTAGAACCTATGGAAGGGAATACATGTGTGAGAAACGAAGTCAGACTTTGCTCCTCTTTGGGAAGGACTTACCAGGGAGAGGAGTCTCTGCATGGTGCTGAGCTGGGAGACAGCTTGGACAGTTTTGATGAGTGCATGATTGTGGTATGGCTGGATGTGTGTGCTGTGGAGGAAGGGATAGAATCAGAAATATAGAAGGAATGGGGCTTGGCAGATAGAACGCCTGCATTTAGTCCTGGTGAGAATTTTGGGTTGTAATCAAGGTGGCTGAGGAGCCACTGCAAGTTCTTGAGTAGAGGGGATGGCTTGAGCAGATTCAAGTATTTAAAGGAGTGCGCTGGCTGCTGTGTGAGAGCAAAGGGGGAAAGCCAGCTGCACAACAGGAGGACTGGTGTGCTGGCAAATGTTTGACGACCGGCTCTGCAAAGGCAAAAATAAGCAAACAAACAGAATTAGAATTTGCTAAAAGAGAAGGCAAAGAAAATAACAGGGGAGTGAGAGCAATGCAAAGAGGGAATCTAATTAGAATGGGTCGGAGGCTGGGTCTTCTCAGCAGAAGTGACATTTAAGGAGAGACCTGGGCAAGCCAGGTATACATCAAAGGTCACCAAGGCTGCTTTCCTGGATTCAAGTAGGACCATCTGTCAGCGAGTCCAGACGCTGGGAAATGTACTTAAGAAAAATAAACGAGCGTTCACTAGGGAAAACATATTCTTCTGCTTCCTTTGGTAACATATTCCTGTGTTTACTAACCCAAGTACTCAGGGGATTCATCCTTGCTCTAACTTGTGTCCACCCTACCACACTGAAAACCGTTTCTTTTCTGCAGAGAGGAGAATGGAGAGTATTCCTCAGAGCCCCAAATTTGGGCTCGTTACATTTGGACATGTCAGCGCGTGGGGCTGAAGCCCAGGGTTACAGATCTGCCGGCTTGCCACACTCATCCTGATGGCTGACACGTTATTCCGGCAGAGTTAAGGGAGACTATTGACAAATTTGAATGACGTTGGGAGTCACCTGAGCTGCTGCGACACCGCCTGCTCAGCTTTCCTTACAGCCTCCGGACACCAGCACTAAATAAGATACAGAGCAACCCACAAAGGGACTTGCCCTGAGGGCTTTTCAATTCCCACTGTAAAGCCCAAGGATTCCTGAAGCGAGTGGAAGGAAATGAGAGGAAAAAGCAGCTGAACAGTTCATTGAATCTGTTCAGAGTTTATGTGTCGTGTTGTTTTGACAGCTTTTATGGGTGTGTTGCATGGAGACAGTAATAGAGAAGCAAGGTGGGAACTGAGCAGGCACATGAATACAGAGAAATTACCAATGCAACGTATATGCAATTATATAATTATGTCAGGGCTGCGGCGCATTCTGTAACACCTCTGCTGTGTTTACTGTTTTTCAGGTCAAGAATTCAGTTTTGAAAGAAAGAGACTTTGAAGGGATAATGGATAAATGCGGGAGGAAAATGTAAATGCTGAGAGCCCGTGGTTGGTAAGGCCTAGGAAGAGAGAACAGGATCACCAACAGACCACTGGGTGCAAGTGTGGCAGAAGGTGGGGGAGGGGAGGCACGAGAGAGAATAGCCCGGAGAGACTTCCTAGAGAGGCAGTGATATCCGAGGGTGCTGGATGACTTCTCTGTGTGGGATGTTTTGGAGACGGGGGTTGGCTCTGCACCCATCTCATAGCTCAGACTGAATAAATGCTTATGAACAACCATATTGCTTTAGACTTTGGCTCAGCATCGCAGATACATGGATGACTACATACATACATACATACATACATACATACATACATACATACAGAATGATAATTTCCTAACTATCACTGAAATGGAAGCAAGGCAAATTCTCTGGCATAGCTTTACACATTCCTAAGAAACTACACAATGTAGTTTACAGGGAAGCGGGAGAGGATTCACTAACAGTCTTCTAAATTATTCCATAGTCGTTTGGCAAATAGGTTCACAGTGATGGTCATATTATACAAATATGTGTAAAATCGTAAGCATATTCTTACTGAAGAGATACACAAGAAACAATAGAGTAACTATGTATTAAGATTACTTCTTGACAATCTGACACAAACCTAGGGAATCTCAATTGAGGAATTCATTGGCCACAGACATGTGGGTGGGACATTTTCTGGATTGCTGATTTATGTAGGGGCCCAGTCCTTATGGAAAGTACCATCTCTAGGCAGATCAGCCTGGGCTGTGTAAGAGAGGTAACCCAGGGAAGCAAGCCAATAAACAGTATTCCTCTGTGGCCCCTGCCTCGTTTCCTGCTTTGAGATCCTGTCCAGACTTAGCTTCATGATGGACTGTAACCCACAAGCTAAATAACCCCTTTCCTTTCTATGTTGCTTTTAGTTAGCGTTTATCACAGTAACAGAAACCAAACCGTGACAGTGTGCCTTGGGGACACAAGGTTGGCATGGGGAACAGTTCCAGAGCACCAGAGATGACTGAAGAAGGCTAGAGGGAGAGTCTCTGTAGACTTATAGGTAAATTTAAAATTAAGCATGAAAATAAGACAAATACAAAAAAGGAAGGGACCGTGTCGTTTAGATGAGTTATTTAATCTTGACAATAAACTAGACTCTTGGATTGCGGTCAGTTTTTCCCACCTTACTAGTGTATCTGTCTGAAATCAAGCATCTGTTTTCCCTTTGTGTGCAGAAGCAGCATTTGGAAGTGGGATGTCCACTTGCACACACAGCTACCTCTCCCCATAGTCCATGGTGAGAGCACAGTTGGTCCCTTAACCGACTCCCTTATTCTTTAGGTGTTAAATCGATTGTCACTTCCTCCAGGAAGTCTGTCTTTAGTTAGATGTTCCCAACTGTTGTCCCCATCATCTTGTTTTGGAAAACCCAGGTTTTAATCACAAGTATATGTGTGCATGAACGTGTGTGTGTGTGTGTGTGTGTGTGTGTGTGTGTGTGTGTGTGTGTGTGTGTGTCTGTGCGTTGGATTTACTTTCTCTGTAAGGTCTGAGGACCTTCAGTGAGGTGCTTGTCTTTACTGCTCCTGCACCAGGTGCCAGTCCTCTGACTCATCACAGGCCCACAGTAAATATTTCAACTCTTAGATCATCATTGCTTTAAATTGCCAGGATTTTTTTTGATATAAAGGAAAGTACTTAACAATATATAAAAGACCAAAAATTGTAGTATTAATTCAAGTCCTAAGTTCTTCACCTGAGAGCAAGGATTCTCGCCGTTTTCCAGGAGTGGAAAACAGAAAACACAATATGAAACTGTTCGTTGATGTGTCCTTATTTATCTGGGTGAAGGTTGAAGAATGAGATCTGGCAGACGCAGGAATCGACACTATTGTTCCTTATTTTAGATTTTCCATTCATCTTATTAACCTGGATAAAAGGTCATTTGTTCTTTTATTTGGGGATCTTAGGATGTTCATTCTTACCAGATGGCACAGATTCCTCAATGTGTCCTTGCGTCATCTAGTTACCTCTCAGGGTCTTTGGTTCACTCTTCATTCTTCAGGATTTCTTCTGAAGCAGCCCTTGAGTGTGGAGTACACATAACAAGCACCAGCGGTTTCTACCTGCTTGACTAGTTCAAGCCTCTCTGCTCTCAGATATGATTTCACTCATCTGAGTATCTGTGTGAACACAGGAAACTGTTCTCAGGGCTGGTGCTTCAGTGCCTATGACAGTGAGGGGGAAGGGCAAATCAGATAGCATATGAGGACTGAGGGGAGAGAGAGTGTGTGTAGTCTAGCACTATACCAAGATAATTTGGATATCAAGTGCCCCTCCCAAAAGGCTAGTGTATCGGTGGCTTGGTTTCTGTTGCAAAAAGGCTTTAGAACTAACATTTTGGGAAGTGATTGAATTATAAGGACTCGATTTAATGGGTGAATTAAACTATTACTATGAATTTTGAATTATGGAGTTATAATTTGGTGACATTCTTGTGAAAATAGAATCTGGGGTTGGAAGGATTAGACCCCTGAAAGTGTACCTCTGTCCTCTGTCCACCATCACTCCTTCTTTCTGGACACCATGAGAGGAGTAAAGAGTAATATCATTCTTCCATGCCTGTCTGTCACTGTGTCTGTCTAGATTTGATGAAGGCAGCTTACGACAGGCTCAAATCTGCCTTTAAAGTGTTTCCCTTAGGCACATCTCTCTCTCTCTCTCTCTCTCTCTCTCTCTCTCACACACACACACACACACACACACACATGCACACACACACACACACACACACACACACACACACACCTGTTACTAACACGAATCTGATCTAAGAGTCCTGTAGCTAGACATATACAGGAAGGAAATGAAATCAGGACCTCAGTGATGTCTGTAGTCCATGTTTCCTGCAGTATCTTTCCCAACTGCCAAGTTCAGCAGACAAAGCTACTGAGGGATAATTTGGTAAATGTATAATTTGCGACAGTATGGTTATACTTGGAAGACATTATGCTAAGTGAAATAAGCCAGTCATGGAATGGCACTCGCCATTGGTTGTGTCCAGTGTCCAAGCCATTGAATGCTATATTCAGGGACAGGTGGAGTGGAATGAAAGGCTCAGAGCTCGTATGCAAGGTGAGTAGTGCTGGAGATGCAGTGTGGTGACTGAATGCCAAGCGTGAAATCCGCTTAAAGGGAACTAAGAAGGGTTCTTCTACATGTGGGAAAGAGAGGGGCAACTGTGTGAATTGTTGGATATATTGATTAACAAAATTGTAGTAAGATTATTTTATAAGTTTTACAATGCCAAAGCACTAATCACACACCTTTATTGTTACCAGTTTAATTTGCCAATGATGTCATTAAACAGCCAAGAAACAAACAAAAACCAGAAGGACCATGTCATGTACTTTGTGCTTCACTGATTCTTAGGTCTGACAAAACCCTATGAAATCCCTTCAAGTTTTTCTGTGACTTTGATTAAAACATACAGCAATATGAATAAATATAAATAAAATATGATGGTTTAACAATTAGCGTTTGTTGTCTCTCATACATGTGTAGCATTTGGTCATGACCAATTATTAATATCTGTAGGTAACTCTGTGAATAAACTTCTAGGTCATGTGGATATATAGTAGGTGCTGCTAAATAAATTATCATCCAAAGAATAGATGGCATTGAGCACAGCTATGACCGTTGCCGGTCAAGAAGCACTAGGTCTATAAAGGTATTGCCAACAGTCTCAACCATCTCCAGTGTCACTCAACATCAGGAGGTTTACTCACAGGGATTCTGGAGGTTTGTAAGTGATGTGCAGAAGCAAGATGGTGGAGTTGGAGGTTTGCAGTCTCCACAATAAATCATTCAGCAAATCTGACCAACATAGGCTGGTGAATTCTGACCAAACGAACTCTCCTTTTCCCAGTGTCTCTAGGCCTATACTTATCAGCTATTTGTTCTGAATTATTTAGAAACTGTCTCAACATCCATCTCCCATGTTGACAGAGATATATCCATAAAGAGTTATTATATAAGCAGTATTATTATTGTAATTATTGTTATCATTAGCTGCTTCATTTCTTAGCATTTTCCTTGTGGTTCATTGAGGGTCTTCTGAGGGCTATTAAAGAGCTTGAAAGAATAAGAATCGTACTAGTAGATATTTATTTCCATTGTATTATTTACAAGTCTATCCTAGGGAATCCTGCTAACTCCCAGTTGTCAAATCCACAAAAATCTTAGATTCTCACCCCACTCATCTGTAAGCTTTACCAGCAGCAAGATGGAGTGAAGGCTAGTATTACTCAAACTTCATTACTCATACAAAATATTCGTGAGCGCTCTCGGGCTGTGGGGTATGTACATAAATAATTAAAGCAGAGCTGTGCTCATCAGAAGAACAGAGGCAAATACATCCTCTTCTGTTTGCAGGCACTGTATCTGCAATGACTTCCTCATTAATGCAGCAATTCACTAAGGGCTGCCGTAGTTAATGGGAATTAGCAAAATGCTAGTGTGCCCTTACTCATCTGTGGAGAGGCTGTGCGATATTCGAAGTGAGAGGCCTGTTGAATGTCATTTACTGGAAGTGCCCTCTTCTTATGGTCCCTTTCGAGCAGCACCCTGGGACTCATGGTTTCACAAGTGTCATTGTAAGACTTTCTGGAGGGGCTGCACAGTTGCGGAGATCGTTAGAGTTTGAGTCCAGTTTTCCATGGATTCTCTCCTTTCTTTTCATCGAGAGAGAAGAGCTTTGGAAAATGACTTCAAGTTTGTGCACTATAGAAGAAGACCTGTGTATCTCTTTGTGTAAAACTGTTGTCTGAAAAAAAAAGCGAACTATAGCAAGTCAGCACTTAATCACACTAGGTAGATTAGGCAAGCACTTTTATAACACAAGAAAATAGATCAATGTTTATGAAAATGTTATATTTAAATTAGGCTAATTGAAATAATCTGTTGTAAGAAAATAAAGTTGCAGGCTTATTCGTCAGTAAATGTTAATTAAGTATTTACTGTGTGCCAGGAATTGTGTGACTTAGTGTAAAAGATAGCCCAAGGTTCCTTTCATGAGGAATGTTTGTGTCTAAAAGACCAAACATTGGCTTGACCAGTATGAATTTTCTTTTATTTGACTTAACTCCTTATAACAAGTTAATTTCATGTGCTTAAACTTAATACAAAGAAAGTGTTTATAGGGGCAAATAGTTGTGGAAGGAATGGCATGTTACCCAATAGGAGGAGGAGGGGAAAGCAGGAAATAGGCATCAGTCACAGCATGTGGTCCTGCTCAGAGGCCAGTAAGAGCTAATCACACCGGAAGTCTTCCAGAGCAGGTGCTATACTTGTTACTTTTCTCATCGCTAGGACAAAATGCCTGATGAGGGCAACTTAAAGATGGAGAGTTTATCTGGGCTCACAATTTGAGAGTGTAGTTCATCATGGCAGGCAGGAATGGGGACAAGAATATGGAGTGGTTAGTCACATTGCAGCCATGATCAAGAAGGGAGAAAGATGTATGATTGCTGTCCAACTCTCTTTCTCATTATGTAGTCCTGGACCCCAGATTATGGGATGACACCACCCACATTCAGGGTGGGTTTTTCTCCTCTGTTAACCCATTCTGGAAACTCCCTCATAGACATACCCAGGGGGCTGTTTCCATGCTGGTTCTAAAGTCTGTCAAACTGATGGTCAAGATTACCCATCAAAAGTACAAGAGGAGGAGGCCACACCTGGAAAGGGCCTTCAGAGGAAGGCAGAGTCAGATGGAGGAGGAACTATATCTAAACAACAGGGAACCACTTTAAGTAGAAAACCAAACCACTATAGCTTTCTTGGTAGAAAAATCACTTGGCTACAAAATCAGAGCGATGAAAGAGCAGCAGCATGTCCGACGGTGGCGTGGTTAGTTGTTGAGAAGCATTGGAGGTGGCATCAGACTTGCCAGTTGTGCGACGGTGGAGATGGAGAGAAAAGGGTGTCTGCAAGATAGAGTTGGCAGAGCACGGTGACCCAGTATTTGTGAGGAGTAGAAGGATTCCAGAGTCAGGGAAAGTGGTAGCTTCGATTTCATGGTGGTGTCTCTTGTTTTGATAGAAAACCCTGAGGGAGACTACATTGGACCAATATTGAGGGTGACTATAGATTTGAACATATTGATCATATTGGTGTTTAGTGTTTTCCATATTTCAGAGGGAAATTCCAATGGCCGTCAAGTAAACCACTTGGGAAAGAAGAGGCGCTGATAGGGAAGAAAGGATAAGAATCAACTGTAGGTAGATAGCAGTGCAGCTGGATAACCAGCTGTAGGTGCATAGCAGTGCAGCTGGATAACCAGCTGTAGGTAGATAGCAGTGCAGCTGGATAACCAGCTGTAGGTGGATAGCAGCGCAGCTGCAGAGCCAGCTGTAGGTAGATAGCAGTGCAGCTGGATAACCAGCTGTAGGTAGATAGCAGTGCAGCTGCAGAGCCAGCTGTAGGTAGATAGCAGTGCAGCTGCAGAGCCAGCTGTAGGTAGATAGCAGTGCAGCTGCAGAGCCAGCTGTAGGCAGATAGCAGTGTAGCTGCAGAGCCAGCTGTAGGCAGATAGCAGTGCAGCTGCAGAGCCAGCTGTAGGAAGATAGCAGTACAGCTGCAGAGTCAGCTGTAGGAAGATAGCAGTGCAGCTGCAGAGCCAGCTGTAGGTAGATAGCAGTGCAGCTGCAGAGCCATGAGGGCTTCCCAGGGTGCAAAGTATGAGAAGTGAAGAAACAGATGGAGAAAAAAAGATGAGAAACTGGGATAGGCAGGGACAGGAATTTGATACCGAAATCCAGTAGAGATGCTGTGATTTGAAAGGTATGAATTTTTATTATTTTATAATGTTGGGGAGGCCAGGAAAAGAAAGATGAATGAGTAATTGTAAAATTTCAGCAAGTATCTCTGGTAACAAAGTGGGCGATTGGCTTAGAGAAGAAATTGGTGAGAACTTTTCTGGTTAAATCTTAATGACTGTGGTGACTTCGGACATTTTTTCAAATTAAAAACTTTATTTCCCAATTGATGTTGATTGACCAATCATTGATTAACTTCTGCATTTATCATTGGTTAGGTGACAGTGAGACATAGGACCAGGTTTAAACCAATCCCTCTGTCTTCAATTGCACAGTTCATTAATGGATGACCACACTATGCCTATTTTCGCCAGGATCATCACACTATATTTATCATCACTAGATTGTTTTACTCTCAGATGTGTTTCTTTTAGACAGAAAAATAGAGTAGTTTTCCACGTCGTGGATGCACGGCCTCTACTTTCTTCCAAAATTCATCTCTTGCTGCTCAGGTGGGAACATGAGCCATTCACAGACCCTGATTTTGCTCTGTGCTTCAGGCCTAATTATAAGAAAATCATGGGAGACATATTTATGGATTTTTTAAAAAATGAAAACACAGTGAGAGGCAGAGTATGAAGGCAAAGATTATTTTCCAGCTTTGAATGAATAATGTTCAATCATAAATAATCAATCTTATTGACCACCTATTATGGTAAGGGACCGTGTTCAGAGTCTCATGTTCTGCTTGTGCCAGCATTTAACTGTTTTGCTTTGATCCAGTTAGCAATACTTGGTGCTGGCTCTTAGCGGCCATTACATCCTTTAGGTTTTCTACCCATTCTCTTCTTTCAAGTATTGCATATGGAATATGTCTGTAAATATAGTGAATGGGATATTACAGAGGTATGGGAGTGACTCCTATTCTCTTTGTGCTACCTTGGAAATGAGATGTTTGTAACTGACCTACAACGCCTTTCAGCAAAACTGCATCAACACAGAGAATCTGGAAAGGAGAGATCTTCTAGAAAATACAGAGCATTTCCCAGAGGAAATAGCTATAGGATTTTTCCTTCCAGCAGTTTTGGAACTAATAAAGGAAGAGAAAGAGAGAGAGCTTTAGAGGCACAAGAAAATTATGGAGGACACTCCCCCTCCCTTGTTCTGTATTTCCCTACCAACCCAGCCATAGATTGGAGGCCAAGCTCCCCAAAAAGGAAGGACAACTGCATGTAGTCTCAGTAGGAATATCGAGAACCAAAAGACTTTCAGTCAGAATAAGAAACTGGGGCTTTAGTCACAGAGGTTCATGATAATGCATCAGGAACACTGTGCTGGTTAGTTTTGTCAACTTGACACAGAGTCACCTGGGAAGACAGAGCCTTAGCTGAGGAATTTTCTCCATCAAATTGGCCAGTGGAGGTGTTATTTCTGGTCTATTTCCAGTTATTTCTATGTCTATTTTTCCTGGGATGATCACACCATATTTGTTACCCCATTGTATTTATCAATTCTAGATGGTTTGACTCTCAGATGTGTTTCTATTAGACAGAAAAATAAAATAGTTTTCCACGTCATGAATGTACTGCCTCTACTTTCTTTCAAACTTCATCTCATGTTCACGTGGGAACATGATCCATTCACAGACCCTGTTTTTGCTCTGCCCTTAAACTGGTCAGTAGGAGATATTTCCTACCTGCTGATTGATGCAGGAAGGCCCAGCCCACTGTGGGCGGTGCCATTCCTAGGCAGGTGGGCCTGGGATGTAGAAGAAAAGTCAATGAGCAAACCTAACAAACAGGCCAGTGAGCAGCCTATCTCCACAGATTCTGCCTTAGCTCCTGCCTCAGCCTCCTGCTTTCAGGTTCCTGCCTTGACCATCCTTGAGCATGAACTACAGCATGTAAGAAGAAGTTAATGCTCTCCTCCCCAAGCTGATTTTGGCCAGTGTTCTATCACAGCATCAGAAAAGCAAGCTAGGGCACACCAGGGGGACTCTAAAGATACAGAATCAAGGCAAAGAGAAACAGTAAAAAGCTGTAGCAATGAAGGTGTCAGGAGCAGGCATCAGAAGGGCCTAGGGTACCTGCAATGGGGCATGGGGTGAAGCCCTGTCCAATCTTGGAAAGAACGAAGGCAGAACTTGCTTGAGCATGTTGTGCTTATATGCATCATTATATGTGTATTGTAAATATGTGCCAAAAAATTATACATCCTTAGCACAGTAACAGTGCATTATGTAAATATAAAACGTACACGAAGACTTTTCTCTTTTGTAAAGAGGCTCAAACTAAATGTAAAGGGGCTTTCTATCTCCCTCTAGACTGTCGGCCACCTAGGATACCTTTAACACAGAAGAGGCAAGTGAACAGATCAGAAGAGGAGCAGAGAAATGACTCAGGATCCCTTGAGAACTGTTAGGGAAATCACCTCAGAAGGTAGGGTAGGCAGTAATTTCTGTTTTCAATGCCTGCGGGTTTTGGATTCTAAGGCCTTTATTACACTAAGAAGATGATGTGAATATGTTCCATCCGGTTGCTATTCCTAGGATCCACTAAGGATCGATTACTTATTGAAGAGCTTTAACACTTGTCCTTGGTTGCCTGGAACGTTCACTCAGCATTGGTAGAACACCTTCCACATTCCAGCGAATGGTACCCCAATATCTAAAGGAGATGAGGAAAGCATCATGGAAAGTGTAGGCCTGTCCGAATAGAGATAATTTTTCCCCTGGAAACACTCTGTTCATTGGCTTGTTTCTCTACCTATTAGATTTATAATTTCTAACTTAGGGAAAAGCAAATTTTCCCCAACTTCAAATGCTTGTTCTCACTTGGTTCTCAGGTGTAAATGTTGAACTGGTTCGTGCAAGATATCTCTTGGTTTAATTATACTTTTATCTTTATTTCCTTCCTCTATTTCTACTACCTTTCACTCACTCCAATAACACACACACACACACATATGCATGCATACACACATATGTATATATGTACACACATATAAAATATGTGAATGTGTGACTATGGAGTATGTGCTATTAAATATGCTAAGTGGTTTGTGTTTTAGTTACTGAATGAGGTCATACTATAGGCCTTGATCTTAAACATATTTTCACTGATTTCTTTTTCCTATCTTTTTCTGCCTCTGTGCATATATACAGTTTGGGGCTTCTCAAGGCTTTATAGAATTCTGTAGTAGCAACTGCTTTCTTTCACCCACATGCTTCTCTAATGACATATACCTCTGTATTCCTTTGCCACAACCAAAGGTCTTGAAAACTCTTGTTCATGAGTCGGAAGCTCAGTAGAACTGTTGAGTTTTGTTTTACATTTTACTTAATTTTATTAATGTATTTCCAGATACCTTCTGGAACACCTTTACCTGTTTATGTGTTTTATCAATATTGCCTGGGAAAGCCTGATCGTCTACATCTGTGTAATATACGGCTGCAAGTGGCAGCCAATGGTTTAAACTTGCGTTTTTCTAACGGTCGCTAGGTCTGTATGCTTTTCCTACCTCACAGCAGATGCCACAGATCTTTCTTTAGGAATGAACTTGTTCTTCTGGGAGCTGTGGATACCTCTTGCTGGCCATTTTCTAAGAATCCCTGCTAAGAATAACAGGGGAAGGAACTCCTTTGCCTGGCTCACACATCTCTACAGATATCTCACCCACTCCAGCTATGTCAGCCTAACTCATGCCAAGTCAGGGCTCTCGGACCTGGAGTATTCTCTGTGTGGTCATTCAACACCGTGCTGAGTCTACATTACCTCTCATCTCCTCTGTCCAGTCTGGCTACATCCTTTCCTTACCCTCTGGCTATCTGGCTGGTAGAGACCTCACACCAGAGGTGAGGACAGCATAACTAGTGTCCACAGAAGGTATCGATGATGTTAGAAGTTCCATTAGTCCTGCACCGAAATGCTGAGTGTCAGAAGAATGCTAGGGACTGCCACACATCATTGTTTAAGAAACACTAGAAAACAGTAAACTTACAGACAATGAAATTAGATGGTTGTTTCTAAGTGTGCTATAGGAAAAGACAGAGAATAGTGGCAAGGGGTTGATCAACAGCTATAGCTAAATTGGAAATCAAGAAAACTCATTTGGTTACCCAAGAGTAAAAAGAGACTAAATCCTAAGATTGTGACTCAAATATAAGAGCAGGAAAAACACCTAAGGAGAATTTTCATTCTCAACCTAAGTAGGTCTCCCACTTCCAGACCAGGCACACAACTTGGGAAAGAGTGGGACCTTGAACTGCCCAAGTAGATGCATTTGAAGATCTTGACGTGACTACTCCATCATGCTAGATGCTGGAATTCCCTGTTTCTGGAGATTGCTCAAAGCCCACAACTAAAACCTCCTCTCAGGACTTCCTCTACCCCTTTCTGCCTATAAGCAGTAGCCTAGCCAGAGAAATACTGGAATAAAGAAGAGGTGGCTTGGGTCTGCACATGTAAGTAGGACATGGGAAAGGTCGTGCAGGATTGTTCATGCACACAGACTGGACGAGGAAGATCCACCAGCATGGAGAGGTCTCTTGAGGAGTGAAGGAACTGTAATACTTGCCTAGGAATGGGAGATGGCTCTAATGCAGAAGTAGTGCTTCTCAGGACCATGGTCCAGAGTACACAGGGTTTAAACATTGGAATTATTGTGGTGATTAAAAGAAGACGTAAAAATCAGTAGGGGGTACATAGACTCTGACATATTTGACGAACCTATAGGCCCAGAGGATACTCCATCTAACAACAAGCAAGGAACGTGCTTTTTAGAGTAATGCTAGGATTTTGGAGAAATTTAATAGTGGTTTCAAGAAGCTTAAGGGACTTTGAGATTTTATGCTATTTATCAGCTAACAAGTTAGCTACCACAGTGTCATGGACTCTGCAGAAGATACGTGATGCCTAGGTCAGAGAGGGAGGATTTCATCGTTCATGGCAACAGCAGTGGCGAGCGTATTAACGTTCATTCCTATTGGCCCCTCTAGCTTCAACTGTGTCAGAGCAAAGAGGTGCAGGTGATACTTGTTTGTATAGTGAGCTGCTTTGCAGGAGACGAAGTTTTCCCTAAAGCTCTACTTTCTCATGTGCAGTAAACTTGTCTGACTTTTGCTTTAGGGAAAGAGGTACTACATTTAGCAAGGCTGTTGGTACACACATAACCTGTACCTCCCCCCGCTCCCAACTCCCATAAAGAGTCAGTCGCTCAGGACTTCAGAAATTTGAGAGACCAATAGATAATGTAACACTCTCAAAAGGTGTTCTTAGGTAATCAAGGACTGACAGTGAGATTCCATTTGTGATAGTTTAAGGTTGGGCTCAAGCGCTCTATCTGCTGTCTATGAGATGGTGTTTGAATTTCCTTTTGCATTCGGACAGGACTTGGCAAGCTTCCTGACATTTCATACACAGGGCAAAGGAAGTTCTGAGGTGTCAAAAGTCTAGAGCATAAGAAACCTTGCACAGTTGTTTTGGGCCCAGTAGAACCTTGAGCAGTCATGCAAGAAGTTCAACACACTAAAGCAAGAGAGGGAAGGAGGGAGAAAGGGAGGGAGGGAGAGAGGGAGGGAAAAGGAGAGGAGAGAAGAGAGGACAGAGAGGGAGAGAGGGAGAGAGGGAGAAAGAGGAGAATCATTTAAATAATACAGCCCTGTACTCCGATGTACTCAGCAATCAGCTCGATGGCTCTAAGTGACCCCAGTTGATACCACTTAGAATAGCCCAGTCGAACCCTGCCTGAGTTGCTAACTACAGTATCTTTAGACAGAATGAGTATTGATTTATGCCAATATGAACAAACAGATAATGCAACACATTATGGAACTAGGCTCAAGGTGCCGAGACTGGACACTGAGATGTCTGCCTTGAACAATCAGAAGCAAGTCAGGCATGATCTGGGTGGCAGCCATAGTAACCTCACTGAATTCAAATTACCTCCCAAGGTACCACATTAAATACTATAAAAATATGAATTTGGGGGTTAGATTTCTGACACATGAACTTTTGGGAAGATGTCAACCCTTATAGTTACATTGATCAGAAGAGGTCCTGTGGGTGATAGGGATCTAGAAAGGGTGGCAGGGGACAGAGCTGGCATAGTCCTGCCTGCCTGGAGTGCCTGAAGACCCCCACAGTAAGGACTGGACCCAAGTGCTGCAGGAAGAAACTGAAGGATGCTATGCTCTGCCTAAAGGTCCTGCAAGGCTGGGGTGGGGGTGGTTGTTTACCTCTTGAATTTCTGTAAGTCCTGCCAGCCTTTAGCCGACAATCTCTTTGGGAAATTGTCCTTCAGTGAAGATATCCATTTTGCTTAAAGTAACTCTTGCCATTGGGTCAGCTGTTATCCAATGATTGGTAGCATCTAAACTTTAGTTTGGGCCCTAGTTCAGGATGATTCTGAAAGGCCATCTGTTCTAGTTATCCATCCCAATTTATCAAGTCACTCCAAAATCCAGTTATTTAAAGAATGACTTGACTGTTTTGCAATGCTTATGTGGGCCAGGAATTTGGGGAGGGGGATTAGGAAGAAAGTTGGAACTTGGGGACTTCTGCATTGTTTCCATCATCATAAGCTAAATCTAAAACAACAGAAAATCAAGCTGACTACCTCTCCCCATTCCATGTAACGTCAGGGCCTCTGTGTCAGCCATCATCTTCCTGCAGGCTCTGTCTACGGTATCCCACATTTTATAGAGATCTAGAAATTGTGTGCTTTGAGCATGTATTTTAGAAAGTGTCTTCCCCAAAAGTCTTAAGCAAGCTTTGAAAACTTTCTTTTAATAATAGCTTTATAATTTTATCTTGTTTATATGTTCATTTCATTTTTTATTTACTTTTTATTTTATTTATTTATTTATTTTTAGTGATTTAAGAGAAAGTCTTGCTATGTATCTCAGGATAACATGGAACTTACTATGTAGTCCAGGGTGGTCTCAAATGTATGATCCTCCTGTCTCCACCTGTGCTGGGAGCGTTGGCGTTCATGACATGCACCACCATATCTAACTCTGGCATCTGCTTTTAATATTATAATTTAATGTTCAAGGTTATTTTTGTCTACAGAGTGAAACAGTTTTCCCTCTATTTTTATATCTTTTATGTTTTTTAATCAAATTTCTCTTATTGTCATGTTTTTAATTACTAAAATCTCAGATATATTATTTCCCCCTTATCTTTGTTCTTTTTAAAAATCAGTTTGGTACTTTGTAATATTTATCCTTCTTTAACCATTACACAATACATTTGCACAGTTCTTGGAAAAAAAAACCCTCCTAATCCTGCTGGGGATTTTTATTGGAATTGCTGGACACATGGAGATTGGGTGGAGAAGATGTGGTCTCCATAGTGGAAACACGTAAACTGTTTACCTAGAGATGCAGCCACTATGCCCCATTTGCCTTTCAAGACCCAGACTGAGGAATCTATATTGTTCATTTGATACTAGTTTGAGAATGAAAAAACGGACCAACTAAGTAAATATAGAAATACTCCCCTAGAATTATTTAAAACTTACTTTATAACTAAAAAACTAAAACAATATATGGAAAAAGACTATGAGCACAGAAGTTTTCAAATGAGAAAAAAATGTTTTGAAGTGTAGGAAAAGATGCTCAATTTCTCCTCAAAACAGAAAAAAAAAAATCTGAGTTTTAAAAACAACCATAGAGTATAGTTTGACCGTGGCGGTTTGCAAAGATTCACGATACCATCAAGATGAGGGAAAGCTGCTACTGCTTCCACCCCTAGTGCGTTGTGAACATTTCTCCAAGTTGCAAATGTGAGGAGCCTTCCAACTCGCCACCTCTCCAATAAAACTTAATCCTTAGGAATACTTCGTGTCTCTGCAAAGTCGTGTGGTGAGGGCTTCCATTATATCATTACGGGGCTAGAGGAACATGAGAGCCCACTGATCAGAGTCTGTAACTGGGGCACTGTTTACGTGTCCGTACAACAGAATACCTGGCAGTCTTTGAAAATAATTAGATGCTCTTTCCATGATATAGAGTAATCTCAAAGACTTTTAAGTGGAAAAGACACAATACAAAGTATGTGGAAAGTGAAGCCCAGCTTAATAAAGAAAAGAAAGAAAGATAAGATGCATTAATATACATGTTTGCATTCCCATAGAATATCTCTGGAGTGATAATTAAGAATCAGATAATAGTGGTTGCCTCTGGGAAGGACAGCTGGGGACTGAGCACTGAGGTAGGAGACGTTCTTTATACTCCTGTCCCTTTGAACTCTTTGATTAATTTTTAACAATATGTATGTATTATTTTTAAAAATAAATTAAAAACTGTTTTAAAATCGTTTCCTCCTTCCACTTAAGTTGTAAAGTGTCACGTATTCAGAAGTTTTTTTTTTTTTCTGTGTTTTGATTTGACCTAGAGGTGTATCCAGTCACTTCCTTGTGTGTTCTTGTGTTCCTTTCTGCACACTCAAAGGAATCACTAAAAGAAGTACTTTCTACTAAAAGTCAAAGAAAAAAATGTCATGGTTTAAAGTCCATGACAAGGTAAGTCCTTCTACTTAAAATGAAATGAAAATTACAATGTGTCATTGTCTTTGAACAATGTTGAAATGAAATCTGAAGAATTCTTTTAGTTTTCAGGACTTACGATCAAACCCACGGTCTTTGCTTTGTGAGGCAAGCTTTCTACCCCTCCATTCGAGCTCAGATTCTATCTGCAGACATCTTCGTCTTTGTGTGTGTAAGCTCACTGCTACCCGTCACCTATCCCCTGTGTTGAAATACCAACCCCTCAAACCCTACACAGTAAGTAAACTGGGAAATAAAGTCCTTGAAGAGGACATTAAGTCAAAATAAGATCAGAAGAGTGGGTCCTAAGTCAACATGACCGATCCCTGTGTAAAAAGAGACTTGGGCAGAGATGTACCCAGGAAGGAAGCTTTTGTGAAGGCACAAGAACGTAGACATAGATAAGCCATGGAAGAAGGAAACCAGCCTGGCACAAGTAGGTTTCAAACCTATACCTGCCATAGGCACACAGCCATGCATGCTTGTGTGTGTGCATGTGTTCGTGTGCATGTGCGTGTGTGTGTGTGTGTGTGTGTGTGTGTGTGTGCGTGCGTGTGTGTGTGTGTGCGTGTGTGTGTGTGTGTGTGTGTAATATATGCACTTGTTGCATACACCACCTGGTTTGTTTCCTTCACCCTTTTAAATGATTACACAAAGTAATCTCATGCAGTAAACAAAAAGCAGACATTTAAGAGATGAGTTTTGCTAGGGTTGGGCAATTGCAGGTAGAACAGCCTTTGCAGTTTTTGTGGTGCTTTCTGGAGGCAGACAGAGTCATGTCTACTAGTTAACACGCTGGCCTCTGTTGAGAGGACAACACAGAGAGATGGGTGTTTTTAATAGGCGGGTGGGTCGGTGGGATATTTTAAACATGGGTGTGACTTCAAAGTCCGAGTGTGCTGGAAAAGGGGAGAATTTCTGTAATCTCAGGAATGAGGTTTTAAGACGGATCGTAAGAAACTAGTGACTAGGTAGACTACTGAGCACAGGCGGAAATCTGTTTCGTAAATTATTACAGAAAGTATATTTAAAAATGAGAATAGGATACTCATACTCCTTGCTGAAAGTGAGGACGGCCGTTCTAGAAGAACAAAGGCAATGTGGGGCTTTCACTGCCAAGACAGACTGGATG